>NW_026057586.1:0-179335 GCF_023721935.1 Panthera uncia
GGGTCATCAGCTCAGATGACATAAATTTACTAATTTCCATTTATATTTACTAATTAAACATATTTGTTAATTAAAAATTACTACCCAAACCTTATTATCTCTTCACGTTGGTGTTTTAAACCCTCATGACATACTCCCAGTATTCAAAATAGTAACATCTGATTTGTGGACTTGAAATAGACTAGGAAATTCGATCCAATCTTTCTGCTGAAGACAAGTGGAAAAGCAGGGCCAATTATTTTTAAAGGTTGTCTGAAGGTATCAGAGAAGTGAGCAATTATGAGACAGATTCAAGAGGAAACAGACTGGCAGGTACGTGAGCTTGGATTGGGGCACTTGTGGCCCGTACATGCTAAGTGGGTTAGCAGTGCCTTTGACGTCCTGGGGGATATGGGAGGAGAATGTGGGGTGCCATCACCCAGGGGCACCCATGGTGATCTCCTGCATTTGGATTGGAACCCTGGGAGTAACATGAATTAGAGGTAAATGGGGGGGGGGGGAAGCAAAGACAACCGAGCAGACTGCAGCTGGTGCTGAGACATCTGGGGGCTTAGAGATTCACAGTTTCTGAAGATAGAATTAGGTAATTTCCATTGTTAGTCAGCAAGGAGCTTCAAATTATTTCTAGAGGTAATTTTTAAGGCAATGTGTAGCCTGACATTCAGATCTAGCCTGACATGGGAGGAGACCAGATAACATTAACAAGAACCAGTAGAAAGAACCAACAATAGAAATGGGCTCACAGGGGATCAGAGATTAGAATTAGAATATGCAGGGATGCCTGGGTGGCTCAGTCAGTTAAATATGTGATTCTCGATTTTGGTTCAGGGCATGATCTAATGCTTGAGAGATCAAGACCCACAATTTTTACACAGTGAGTACACCACTGAATACACAATTTTTACACATTCAGTAACACACCCTAGCAGTGAGTGGTTGTGATAACCAGAAATTGTGCAGTGGGAATGAGCTGCCCGGTGTTTTTAGATGCAACATGAAGACAGCTGTGATTCCTGTCAGGGGCAGGCCACAGGTCCTACTAATGTCACTGGGTTCTGTTGCCTGCACTGACACTTGAAGGAAATGCTTAATTTCAGTTAGAGGTTAGTGGGGGAGGGAGGGTAATATATAGCTCTTTCTCCCCCATCCATTATATCTGGATAGACACTCCAAAATCTCTCCAAATTAAGAATTACTATTTTAGGGATGCCTTGGTGGCTCAGTCAGTTAAGCATCTGAATCCTGATTTTGCCTCAAGATTGGCTCTTTATCATGGGATCAAGCCCCACATCAAGCTCTGTGCTGAGCATGGAACCTGCTTGGATTCTTTCCCTCCCTCTGAACCTCTCTCTGGCTCACACTCTCTCTTTCTCAAAATAAATAAATACACATTTTTTAAAAAGGAATTACCATTTTAAAGGGTATCTCCAGCCCTTATATACCCACTTAGCACAATGCTTATACAAAATCACTCCCAAACATGTTTGTTTTATTATTATTGAAGAAGATGGGACTCTTAGTTGCAGGTGACAGAAGTTCAGCTCACAATCTTGGATCACTTACATCTAAAGGTGCTGCAGGTACAGCTAGATCCAGGGGCGAGATGCCATTGTCAGGCTTCTTCCTCCCCTCTCTCTCTGATTGCCTCTGGTTCTGCTGGGGTGTTGGTCTCCCACTCCTGCCACAATCCACAATAATGACAAAAACTCTCTCTCACCATGCTGAGAGTCTCATGGAAGGACCACGGTTGGGTCTCATGCCCAACCCTTGAAATTATAACCCTGAACAAGATGGGGAGCCACAAACAGTCAGAACTGGGCCACCTAACTAAGCCTGTGGCAAGGTGTAGGAGCAGCACCCTGGCGAACAGATGGTTCCAGGCTGACAGAACCAGTACAGGTCCCACTGTGTTAAAGCCAGAGGATGAATGTTTAATCACAGCGCATTCCTTTAATGACATGGTAATAAAGAGACCTGAAATACAGTGGCTTAATGAAGCTGGACGTCTATTTATTTCTAATACAACATTGCCAGAGGTGGACAGGCAGACCGTTGGAAGCGTGGCACCTGCAGGGAATAAAGGCATGCTCACAGATTCAGTGGGACAGGAAGTGGCACGCATCAGCTCTGCCACATACCATTGACCAGAAGTTAGTCATGGGGCCACTTGCAGCTGCCAGGGAAGCTGGGATATTCAGTCATTAGCTGAGTGACCGGGAGCCCAGCTACAAGTAACTACACTAAGGAAGGGGAAATAGATCCGAGTGCACAATTAGGAACTGCCCCATACACACTTTAGTGTAATTAGTGCTGTAATAAACGTACATGGAAAACTATCGCCCACTAGAATTCTAGAGTTGACAATACCCCATGCTGGCGAGGATGTGGAGCAGCTGGTGGGGGCGTGAAATGGCACGGCTGCTTTGGAAATCATTTCAGCAGCACCATTCGAGGCAGACAGGCCCATGCCCTCTAACCTGGAAGTCCCTCTTCCAGGTGTTTACCCACAAAACTGAGGGCACGTGTTCACCAAAAGGCGTGTGCAAGAATGCTCGTAGCAGCTTTATTGTAACCTCAAATTAAGAACCATCCAAGTGGACAACAGTAGAAAGACAAAGGAATCCCAGTGCATTCACATGGTGGAATACTACTCAGCAGCAGAAAAATGAAGGGCCCTGCAGATTGTGGAGGCTTCCTGCAAGCAGGAGAGGATCTGGCCAGGCAGCTGTGTCCTGGGACAGGGGTGGGGCTTTGACACGGCCAACCTCTTCTTGGGTCCCCCACAGCTCCCCAGATGGACTCTATGGTCCATGGGACTCCTAAGGCTCCCATGGAGGAGGCCATGCAGCTGTGCCCACTTCTCTTGGGACACGTGCTCAGGTAGTGTCCATGTGACAAGCTGGATTCTGAAGGCACCCAGCAGAGGGACCACACAGGGAGATAGAGACAGAGACTGAGACTGAGAGAGAGAAACAGAGATAGGGCCTGACCTGAGTGCAGCAGGTTATTCAGAGGCCACGTTCCAGTCTCTGCAGCCTGGTCTTGGCCTATGGGCTGAGGGGCCTTGAGCTGAATCCCTGCAGAGTAGGGTGGCTGCCCCTGTTGACCAGGGACATTGTGTTGTGTCTCGGGGGTCTGTTGGGGTGGCTGCACAGAGAATCATCTCAGATTGCTGGGGGTCCAGGGGCTGGTGCAGCAAAGAGAGCAGACCCATTGCCCAGCCCTCCACCCTCAGTCTGACTTCCCAGCATCTAGAAGCTTCTCTAGGGAGGGCAGGGCTGGCAAGAGAGCCAGAGGGATGGATGCTGCCAAGGGCAGCTGAGCTCAACCACTGAACTGGACTCGGCTGGAATCACCCACCGCTGCATCCAAACCACCAAAATGCCCAGATGAAAGCAACAGGCATGTATTGTTTTGCATGATTTTATATGTGGTAAGTGGGATCTGCTTATTTCCCTGGGCCCCAGCAGGCCTGAGTGGGGATGTCAGGGGCTCAGAACATGTCAGGATGTCCCCAGGCTCTCCCTGCAAGGGGTCTTGAATTCCAAGCTTCTCCACCCATTGGGGTCTCAGGCAGGTTCTCCTGGGAGCCCATCTGAGGAGGTCAGTGTAGAGACCAGCACAAATGATGAACCTGCTGAGGCAGAATCTGCAACACATCTGGTTCACATCTTGTTTACCACAGGCAGATCTCCTGGATGGATGCGATGGGGGTACCCCTTCCTTCGCATCACCCACAGCTTAGCAGACAGAGGCTCACAGGTGGCTTCAGTCCTAGGAGGTGACAGTCCTGCCCCTTCTGTTGACCAACATCTACCTGGCTTGAAGTCCCTGGAGGGCAGGCAATAGCACATTCTGTACAGGACATCTTAAGTATAAAAGTGAGCACTGGAGACACATTCTCATGGGCCTGATGTTTGGACTTGGCACCTGTGCCCCTAAAATCTCCACAGAGATGGTTGTTTTATTTTACTTGTTTTTAATTTTTTTAATGTTTACTTATTTTTGAGAGAGAGAGAGAGAATGCAAGCAGAAGAGGGGCAGAGAGAGAGGAAGACACAGAATCTGAAGCAGGCTCCAGGCTCTGAGCTGTCAGCACAGAGCCCCATGCAGGGCTCAAAACCACAAACTAAGAGATCATGACCTAAGCCAAAGTCAGACGTTTAACTGACTGAGCCACCCAGGCACCCCTGTCTTATTTTACTTTTAAAACCTAAAACATTTTAGTTAGAAATGCATTTATTTAGGGTGCTGGCACAGTGATGTGAGGCACACATACCAGTGACGTGATGGCTGGAGTCAAGCTCCGGACCTACCTTCTCTCTACTTGGCTACCTTTTGTGTGGGGTGACAGCACCTGAGGTCACGCACACTCAGGATATGGCTGTCAGCTGGTTACCATACCAGGTGCCAGGTGTTTGGGCTTCCTCCTACATCACTGTCACCGTGTACCCTGAGATCCACATGTCCCCACCCCACACCATTCTGTGCTTGGCTTCTGCCTGTTCTTCAGATTGCACACTTAAGTGAGACCACATGGCCTTTTCTTTGTGTGTCTGGCTTATTTCACTCAGCATAACATCCTCCAGATCTGCCCGTTCTTTTTTACAGCTGAGCAATATTCCTTTGTATATGCATCACTAATTGGATGGACACTTAACCTGCTTCGATGACTGGCCATGGTGAACAATGCTGCCATGAACATGGATGTGCAGAGATCTCTTCCAGACAGTGATTTCCTTTCCTTTAGGTAAATCCCCAGGAGTGGGATTACTGGACCATAGGGTGGTTCTACTTTTAACTTTTTTGAGGAAACTCCATACTGTTTTCGACAGTGGCTGCACCAGTTTGCATTTCCGCCAAGAGCGCAGCGGGGTTCCTTTTTCTCCACATTCTCACCAATACTTGCTATTTTAAAACAGTGGAGATTTAAACAGTGCCCTCATTGCCAGCAAAGAGTCAGGATGCACCCAGGGAGCTGGGTAGTGTTTAGGCCTGGGGGGGGGGGGGAGCCAGAATGTCCTGAAATTCATTGAGTGTGGCAAGCCTCTCTTGGCCACCTGCTTTCCCCAGAACTGAAGAGCTGGCTTGTAGGAATACTCAGCAGGAAGTTAGGGACAGGGGATGGAAAGGCCAACGGAAAGGGAAGAGAGACACAGAGACAAGGAAGTTGCTGGAGACCAGGTGCTGTGCGGAGGGGGGGACAATCAGGCTGGAAATAGGTCCCTGCAAGCTAGGCTGCCCCCAGAAAGTGGGTCAGAGACATGCTATCACAGTGCATTGGGTAAGAGCAGCACCTTCCCAATCACTGTGAAGCTTTATGGGCAGTGGGGCCATCTGACATGTTGGAGTGTCTCAGGAGGATCCGCTCCAGGCCCTGAAACTGCAGACACTGTGATTGTTAGTAATGATTCATGCCAACAGCCTTTTGGTGTCCATTGGCATTTCCTCTGGCCACATGCACAGTAGCAATCACGTGTCCATCAGGTCTGACAGTCCCGAGCACATAAGGGGATGCAGCCCTCTGCTTGTTTCATGGACACCAGGAGAAAGGAGGAGGGGATCAGATCAGGGACACCACTGAGGGCAGAGCAGCGCCTGCCTGGAGCCCCACAGCTGCCTACAGCCATGTGGAAGAATCATCTTGTCACCTATGCAGACCGTTCCTCCAGGGACATTAAGGGACAAGTCAGAAGTTCCACTCATGGGCTCTTCCCTGAGATAAACCTCCAGCAACGTTGGATCCGAATCCAGAAAGATCCCAAGGGAAACTCTCCTCTTCATGTTCAACTTGGATGAGAGCTTCCCTGGCTTCTGTCGTGCAATGCAACCTCTCAGGCACGTCAGGACCGCAGCCGCACCTGCTGCAGGCCTGGGTGCCCCTTCTTCCTCCCTGGGAGGGGGTGCCTGGGGTCCTTCCCTGAAAGAGCACTGTGTCTCCCCATGAGCACTAGGCTTGTCTCTTCCCTCCAACTGCAGCACCCTGTGACCGAGGACAAGGGGGTGCAAGACCACCCATCTCTAAGGGCCCCCAACAGACCGGGTGGGGCCACTCAATGATGACAGAATCCAAAGGCAGAGAGAGGAGTGGAAGTGACACAAGAAAGTAATCCATTTCAGTGATGACAACACCAGGAAGATAGCAGACCAACATCTCAGAGACTATTTCCCAAGAGCTGAAAGCACATCCAGGTTGATGTAAGGAAAATATGAAACAGAGGCCCCAGGGTGCACGCAGGGGGTAGTGAAGGCAGGTGGGTATGTGCAAGGAAGCAGTGGGAACATGCAGAGGGACAAGTGAGTGCGTGCAGGGAAACCCATGGGTGTGTGCAGGAGGGCAGGGGGGTGTGTGCAGTGGGGCAGTTGGGTGCATGCAGGAGGACAGGGGGGTGCATGTAGGTGGAGTAAAGGCAGCAGAGTGCATGCAGGGAGTAAGGGGGGCATCAGGAAGACAGGGGGTGGGTGGGTCCATGCAAGGGGGCAGGGGGTGCATGCAAGAGGGCAGGTGAAGGCATGCAGGGTGGCAAGGGGGCTGGCTGGGGGATGCAGGCAGAGGGGTGAGTGTGTACATGCAAAGGGACAGTGGAGCAAATGGATGCATGCAGGGGGACAAGTAGGTGCATGCAGAAAGTCAGGGGGCTGCGCGCAGGTGGCAGGTGGGTGTGTACATAGGGTCAGGGGAACAGGTGGGTGTGTGCAGGTGGGCAGGGGTCAAGTGGGTGCATTCAGGGGGCAGGTGGATGAAGGCAGAGGGGCAGGGGGCAAGTCAGTTCATGCAGGGGGCCAGTGGACATGTATAGGGAGGCAGGGGGCAGATGATTGTGTGCAGGGGTGCAGGGGCATGTGGCTGTGTGCAGGTGGAGTGAAGGCAGGTGAGTGCATGCAGGGGGAATGAGGGAAGGTGGGTTCCTACATGAAGAGTGAAGGTGGATGGGTGTGTGCTGGGAGACAGGTGGGTGTACGGTGGGGGGCAAGTGGGTGAATGCAGGGAGGCAGGGGGCCCGTGGGTGTGTGCAGAGGGGCATTTAGGTGCGTGCAGGGGGGCAGGGGGCAGGGGTGTGCGTGCAGGTGGAGTGAAGGCAGGTGAGTGCATGCACAGGGTCAGGTGGGTATGTGCAGGGGGATAGGGAGGTGCATGCAGGGCATCAGTGGGTGCATGCACGGGAAGATGTGTGTGTGTGTACAGGGGGCACGGGGTGCGTGCAGGGGGCCAGTGAGGCTGGTGGGTGCATGTATTGGGGAGTGAAGGCTGGTGGGTGTGTGTAGGGGGGCACTGAGGTCAGGCCCATCATTGTCCTGGGGTCTGTCCCAGGTGGGGTCTTGCTGGCTCAGGGCAGTCCTTGCTGCTTGAGGGTGTAGTGTGGGTTCCAGCAGGGGATGCTTTGCCTGTGGGGTCTCTTGCCAGAGTTCAGAGGTGGCTGGGACAAACAATGAGTCAATTAGAGTACAGACCCCAGTCAGAGTGGAGGCAATAAAATCCTCTCTGTTCTTCTTGGCATCTTCACTGTTGACACTCTGCCCACCACAATGCCCCTTTGGGAAGGCAGTGTGGCAGTTTGTGTACCTGAATTGTGCAGGTGCAGGCCCGTGACTGAGCCTGTGTTGAATCATCCCTGAAAACACATGCAAGGATCCTCACAGAATGTGCACAGCCACTGTGAGCCACGGAGAAATAAATAACAGTGGACATCTTCATGTGGTCCACAGGGACCAGTCCGCAGTGTGGCACCACCTCCCAGGGGCACACAAGCCTTTCAAGGAGAACAGTGCAAATGTGCCCAGACACAGGAAGACGCTGGCGTCAGTGATCCTGGCACATGACAACATTAAGGGGACTGGGCAGCTGGGAAAAAGGCACCTTTACTATCTCACAGTGTCCATGGGTGGGAGTCCTGGTGAGGCTGAGCTGGGTACCCTGAGACAAAGACGTGAGCTGGGGCTGCTGTCCCATCTGAACCCCCCACCAAGAGGCAGAAGCTGTCTCCTTATTTAGGACTTTTCCACCTCTTAGGTCTGAGGAAAGAATGGATTTGGGGCCCATGACCTGTGCAGAATAATTTATGAGGAACTCAGAAGTTCACCGTGATATTTTCAGGGCTGGGATGGTCCTGCAGAAGTGGATCCTGAGGACAAACCTAACCCTGGCCCACACAGTCATCTGGCCCCTGAACCCAAACCCTAAGCCTGACACACGCTGAATCATCACTCTCAATTCAGCCCTCCAGGGAGATCATTGCACCGCTGGCAGTTGAGTACCTGCTGCCTCCCGGGACCTAACCCAAACCCCAGCCATGGCTATTGCCCTAAGGGGGATCAGTCTGAGGTCTGAGATAAGAATGAAAGTGGGGACAAAGACCAGTGCAGGACATTTCAGCCAGGAACCCAGAATTTCACCATGACATTTTCAGAGACTGGATGGAGCTGAAGTAGTGGATCCTGAGCCCAAAACTACCCTGGTCCGTCCTATCATCTGGCTCCTGAACCTAAACCCTAAGCCTGACCCACACCCTAACACCCACCCTCAACTCAACCCACCAGGGAAATCACTGCAGTGCTGGGAATTTGGCTCCTGAAACCTCCTGAGACCTAAGCTTAACCCTAGCTACACATAGCTCTGGCCCTCAGGAGACCCATCTCCTAGGTCTGAGAAAAGAATGGATAGGTGGACCATGAGTGGCCAAGGATTATTCAGCATGGAACCCAGAAAATCACCGTGACATTTCCACAGTAGGGATAGAGCTGCACAAGGGGGATCCTGAGCCCAAACCTAACCCTGGCCTACCCATCATCTGACTCCTGAATCCAAACCTTAAGCCTGACCTGTACCATCAACTCAACCCTCCAGGGAGATCACTGCACTGCTGGTGGTTCAGCCCCTGACATCTCCTGGGACCTAACCCTAACCCTGACCATGGCTCAGGCCCAAGGGAGGCCCACCTCCTGGATCTGAGAAAAGAACAGATTTGGGACCCAAGAATGTCACAGAATTACTCAGCGTGGAATCCAGAAAGTTGCCAAAACATTTCCACAGCGGGGATGGGGCTGCACAAGGGTGATCCTGAGCCAAAACCTAACCCTGGCCCACACAATCTTTTGGCTCCTGAACCCAAACCCTAAGCATGACCTGTACCCTACCATGTGCCCACAACTCAGCTCTCCAGGGAGATCACTGCACTGCTGGTGGTTCTGTTCCTGCCACAGCCCGGGACTTACCCTTAACCCTAGCCATGATCCTGGCCCTAAGAGAGCCCACCTCCTAGATCTGAGGAAGGACCAGATTTGCGGTCCATGACTGGTACAGAAGTATTCAGCAAGCAACCCAGAAAATCGCCATGCATTTCCACAGCAGGGATGGAGATGCACAAGGGGATCCTGAGCCAAAACCTAATCCAGGCCCACACCATCAGCCGGCCCTTGAACCCAAAGCCTAAGCATGACCTGCACCCTAACAGGCGCCCTCAACACAACCCTTTGAGGAGATCACGGCACACTTGGCCATTGGCCCCTGCCGCCTTCCGGGACCTAACCCTAACCCCAGCCAAGGCTTGGCCCTAAGGGAGTTCCACCTCCTAGGTCTGGGGAAAGAATAGATTTGGGGACCATGACCTGCACAAAATTATTCAGTGAGGAACTCAGAAGTTTAACATATCATTTTAATGGCCAAAATGGAGGTGCAGAAGGGCATCCTGAGCCAAAACCAAACCCTGGTCCACAGAAGTGACCGGCCCCTGAACCCAATGCCTAAGCCTGACCCCCACCTTAACACCAAGTTCTAAACTTAACCCTCCAGGGAGATCATGGCACTACTGGTGGTTAGGCCCTTGCCACCTCCTGGGAACTAGCCCTAACCCTAGCCATGGCTCTTGTCCTACAGAGGTCCATCTTATAGATCTAAGAAGTGATTTGGGGCCAATTACAGGCACAGAATATTTCAGCAAGGAACGCAGGATTTAACCATGACACTTTGAAGGCCAGGATGGAGCTACAGTAGTGAATTCTGAGCCAAAACACAACCCTAGCCCACAGGATTATCTGGCTCCTGAACCCAAACCATAAGCTTGACCTGCACACTGAAACCTACCTCAACTCAGCACTCCAAGGAGATCACTGCAGTACTGGTTGTTCCACTGCTGACACCTTCTAGAACCTAGCCCTAATCCTCACCTTGGCTCTGGCCCTAACAGGACCCACCTCCTAGGTCTGAGAAAAGAATGGATGTGGAGCCGGTGGCCAACCCTGCCTTATTCAGCAAGGAAGCCAGGAGGTTGACATGACATTTCCAGGTCTGGACTGGAGCTGCTGAAGGGGATCCTGAGTCAAAACCTCACCCTGGAACACACCATCACCCTGAACACTAACCCTAACCCCTAACTCCTAACCCCTAAACCCTACCTAACCCCAACTCTATTCCTAACCCCAATCGAATCTTTAATCTTAACCCCTCACCTCTTAGTCTAACTCTAACCTTAAACCCTAATCCCTAACCCTAACCCTTGCCCTAAACCTACATCACACTTCTTCAATCCTCAAGGCTCCCAAGTGTCTCTTATAAAAGGATCATAAGGCCAGTCAATCAAGCTGTATCCTGGCAAGGCTCTCCTCTGTCCTCCAACTCAGCCTTTAAGGGAAACATGTATATATTTGTGTTGGTTCAGGCTTGGAAATGGGTAGATTCCATGTATCCACAACAGCCTTCTCCTGAGACCAGTCTTCTCCTGAACTTTTCTCTGTACGGATTCCCTGGGTAAATCCAACTGTGTGGGGCGTGCGTGCACAGTACACACCGATCAGCCAGCCTTGTGCATCCAGGGCCCAACAAGCCAGTGGAGTTCAGGCTGTCCCCAACAAAGTGTATAAACATTTGAAAGGAGGGAGTTCACCCCCCAAAATCATTCCACAGTGGCAGATTTAAACTGACATCAGTCCATCCATATCCAGACTGACTGCATGCTGGGGATTCTGACTTCCACAGCAATCAGTGCTCCCAGTGTTTTATCAGAAACCCCAGCAAGTCTGTGGAGCCTGACACTCACAAGGCAGTGTAGCTTCCTCCAGCTCTGCCTTCAGGGGGAATATGTGCATTTGAGTAGGATAAGTCTAGGAACTGGGCAGATAGCAGGTGCCCCAAATAGACTACTGGAACACAGCCTCTCCCTACAGCTGCCCTGTCCCAGGTCCCTAGCTCTTTGGATCTGCCCACCTTTCATATGCACACTATAAACTGTCTCAGCCCACTAAGGGCAGTCATAACCCTGTAGGTGTGTGGAACCAAGGCTAGTCTTGAACCACCTGCAGAGCCTCCTGGCTAAAGGTATACACCCCAGAATATTTTTCTCAGGCAGCAACTTTAGACAACAGTCAGACCCAATTTGGACTGGCTGCCTGATGGGGTTCCCAGCTGCTACAGCAATCAAGGACCCCAGGTGTCTCTTAGAAGAAAGCTAGGATTCCCTATCCCTAACCCTTAACCACATTTTGTTTATGCATTCACCATTGATGGGATTTTACACAGTTTCTACATTTTGGCTGTTATTAACATTGTTAAGTGCTCAAAGCTTGAGGCTTGGGTTCAAGGGTGGCATTGGGGGTTCTGGTTTCTGGTTCAAGGTTCAGGGCTAGGGGTTCAGATTGGGGTTTGGGTTCTGGATCCAGGGTTCAGGTTAGGGTCTAAATCTGAAATCTGTTTACTCTGTGTGTCATGAACTGGTTCAGAGTTAGGGTCCCAATAACTGCCCCCCTGACAGTGTTCTGATGCTAGAGTCAGTCAGCTGCACAGAGGCTACCCTTTGTCTCAAACACACCCTTTGCAGAGAGGGATGAACCAGTGGCAAATTCAGGATCATTGTGTGATTCATGAAGGTGTGAAACAAAAACCAGGACTCATGAAATATGAAACAAGAGACAATTCATGGACTCCATATTCTTCCACAGTAACAAAACTAAGTCTGTCTCCCAATAGAATCTGGTAATGTTCCCCAGGAAGGACTATGGAACTCACTACAGGTAGCAAAAGAGGGCCCCCTCCCCTGGTTTAAATGATCACTTTTATTTTGTTGTCAAGGATAAAATTTCATTGATAATTAATTGCATATGCCAATGTACAGTTTGTGGGGGAGTTGCCAACCTTCTTCATATGCAAATACTCATTAATATGCTGATAAAATGCAGGCAACATTGTAACACTTTGGAATACCTCTCATTGGAACACCAACTACAAGGAAGGCTAATAGAAGTAATAATAATATATCTACTATTAAACTCAACAAAGCACCCTTTATGGGCACTTTATGAGGATACCTATCCGTAAGACCTAACATCTCACCATAAGGAATCTACCCATTAAAATCTTCAGTGACAGGGCACCTGGGTGGCTCAGTTGGTTGAGGATCCCACTCTTGATCTCAGCTCAGGTCATGATCCCATAGTTGATGGGATCAAACCCCACATCTGGCTCTGTGCAGACAGCTTGAAGCCTGCTTAGGATTCTCTCTCCCTCTCTCTCTCTGCCCCTCCCCTGCTCATGCTCTCCCCTTTTCTCTCTCTTAAAATAAAGAAATAAACTTTAAAATTTTAAAATCATCAGTGACAACAGTCTGCTGGCCCCTGTAACCACCCTATCTCTTACCTAGAGGCTTGTAATACACATTCCAACCGCTAGAGACACACTTCCCAGAAACAGAAAGGGATTTGCCCACTCCCCAGGGCTGAACAGGGACCTATGTCTTACAATCAGGATCCTAGGAAATTAACAACCCTTAAAACAAAGTCACAGAAACCATGCCCATGCTTAATAAAACGGGCAGACATCTCATCAGTCAGATGCTGCAGATAACTACCACTCTCAAGAAGTAACTCAAACAGTGGACACTAGATCTGTCCTCTTCCCAAGGTTGCAAGGTACACCATAGTCCAACACTCCATCCTTAGAACAATTCCTTTTATTGTCCTAGTCAGTCCTGCCTGCAGGCTCAAAAAGTGAGCCCTGCAAAAGCCAGGCACCTTCTTGAGAGCACTCAGCCTGTCATGTCTATTGAGGTTCGCAGATCCTTTCAGATGGACGGTGCCCTCTCCCTGACTTCTCTACCAGCAACAAAATACTTGGAACAAATCTGGCCATACTCCACTCAAGAGGCATATTCTTCATCTGTGAAATTATTTTTTATAATATATTTATTTATTTTTTTAAATTTACATCCAAGTTGGTTAGCATATAGTGCAATCATGATTTCAGGAGTAGAATCCAGGGATTCATCCCCTACATATAACACCCAGGGCTCATCCCAACAAGTGTCTTCCTTAATGCCCTATTTAGCTCATCCCTCCACCTACAAACCCTCCAGCAACCCTCAGCTTGTTCTCTATGTTCAAGAGTCTCTTATGTTGGTCCCCCTCCCTCTTTTTATATAATTTTCGCTTCCCTTCCTTCTGTTCATTTGTTTTGTATCTTAAATTCCTCATGAGTGAAGTCATATGGTATTTGTCCTTCTCTGACTAATTTCATTTAGCATAATATGTTCTATATGTTCTAGTTACAGCCATGCTGTTGCAAATGGCAAGACTTCATTCTTTTCGATTGCTGAGTAATACTCCAGTGTGTGTGTGTGTGTGTGTGTGTGTGTGTGTGTGTGTGTATCACATTTTATTTATCCATCATCCGTGAAATTGTTGACAGTGAAACACCACCGACCCCTCACACCTTCTGAATCTAGGTAAATTAGAGATCCAGGTTGGCCAGGGCTGTGAACCCCACCCCCTATTCTGCACAACCCTCTACCTGTGTGTTCCAGACGGGTTTCCACTTTTTCATTCTCAGCCATTATCTCTATAGAATAGTTAATACTAAGCCAGCACCTTGGACCTACTCAATACCACAAATTAATATGCATTTCATCAACTGTGATGTATCCCCAAGCCATTATCACCATGGCAATGGGAAATGCCATCCCCACCGGCAAAGGTTCCTCTGAACAAGAGCCCTGTGAAGGCGCGCTCTATGCAGTGCAAAGGAAAAATGCTACTCCCAGATTCTCCTGACAGTTCTCAAGGAAAGGGTTTTTAGTGGTATTTCAACTCTGACTTGCCTTGTAATGGCACGTCCACATGTCTGCAACCCAATGGGAATTCACTTGCTTACACAGCGATGATGCTTAGAAATGGAGCCGTAAATGTGAATGTGTGAGTGTGAACATGTGTTTACTCTTTGTTAGCCACAGTATTCACATAGAATACAACACAATAGAACAACTTCTGTCTCACAGTAATGGCCACGTTATGTGGCTACATAATGAACATCAGAAGGAATCCCTTTTCACAGAACAAACTTCATCTGGAAGAACTCCCAAATCCAAGACCCAGTGTCCAGGGCACTGAGGCTGAGGACACACAGAGGGACAGAGGCTCACCCTGCCCAGCAGGGTTTCCAAGTACACCTGCTATTCAGGAACAACAGATCCAGAATCCATTCATCCACCCATCATCCAGCCAGGCAGCCATGAAGGATATCTACCTGTACCAGAAAGAACAGAGAGACAACAAATGACAGCATGGTGTGGCATGTGTTACTACAGGGGACACTCAGGAGGACCAGGGTGTGCAGGGTCGGCCAGACCAGGGGTGGAGATTGGGAATGTTCCAGGAGGATGGGCAATGCATGGCTACATGTGGCACTGTGACTGCGCATTCACCAGAAGATGACCAGGCTGGGGTGGTGGGCTGAGGGGATGACCAGGCACCAGGAAAAAGCAGGTGCTGCCCCAGCCCAAGACATTCAGCCAGCACCTCAGGCTCACCCAGGCCTGTACTGGCCCTCTGTTCCCCCGTCCTACCATCTGCCGTGATGGCTCTGGGAAAACTGTCTCCTCATCCAACCCTCCTCCTCACCTCACCCACCTCAGACCTTGCTGGACCCAGAGCACCAGAGAAGCCCAGAGAAGTCTTTGCAGTCAGGGGACCAAAGGCTACAATCTGCTCCCAGAGCTGGCCAGCCCTCTGGGGCCCCCCAACATACCCCTGATGGTATTGACAGAGATGCAGCTGGTGTCTGAGCTGTAGAGTCTGTTCATCTCACCTTCACTGAGAAGGGCTCTACCCGTGATGCACACTTAGATTTATACTCTTTAAGAAACATTTTCCTAGAGACTTTTATCCCAAGGTGTCTTCAGTAAGTCAAAAGTTCAGTAATGAGACTTCTTTCAGCACAATTTCCTTTTACATGACTCCTTAGATGAGTACTTAAAGCAGGTTGTGCATAAAACGAGGTGTGTAGTTTGCCATTTCTTTCAAGTTTGAGGCACCAAGGGCAGAGCATGCCTGATAGTTATTATTGTTGCTTTCACAGAATGCTGAGTTTTCCCGCCTTTATCTCCAGACCCAAGGAGCGAAAAAAGGCCGGATGAATCTGCACACTTTGAAATGTCTGCAGGAATCTGAAAACCCAGGTTCCCACAGAAGTGAGCTAAATAAAGTTTAGGGACCTGGGTGACCAAAATGGGGGGAAGATAGCAAGTAACCAAAACAAAGTGTCATGGTGTCTGCAACCTTCTCTACCTGTTCAGAGTGAGCCACAGCTGATAGGAGGAAGACACAGTGAGCCTGGCTCCTCTCTTTGGGCTGTGCTTAGGCATAGCAGAAGCAGTGCTGAGCCAGTACTGAGTCAAGGGGAGAGGGAGCAGCCAGCCATGGGCAACACCTGCCAAGTACCTGTGGGACCAACTCCCAGCCCTCACCTGTGGTTTAACAATAGTTACAATTATTTGTGTTTTTACTGTGACCAGTCACGTGCTCAGTGCTTTGATTATATTCTCTATTATTTGATTTTCTAAGCCACTTTATGGAGGTATGACTGACATACAAAAAGCGCTACGTAACAAATGTATGCAATAGACAAATACCATAAACATATCCATCACCTCCAAAAGTTTCCTCTTGCACTATTTATTTATCATCATCTCCACCATCATCTTCATCATTTGTGTATGTGGTACGAACACTTAACATATGATCTATCCTCTGAGAAAATTTTAATTTTGCAACGCATCCTTGTTAACTACAGCAACCATGCGGTACAGATCTCCAGAACTCATTCATCTTGCACACCTGACAACTTTGACAGGCACCTCTCCCTTTCTGTGGGAGTTGGGGACTGGGGGTTGGGGGTGAGGCAGGGAATACTGTTTCAGGTCTTTACAGCTCCGATGTAGCAGAGGGTTGGTGTCTTCCTAGTCTGTACAGATCCTCTGCACCTGGCCACGCCCCCTTGATCACACACCCTAAATCTCAGCCTGTCCCCCAGGCCCACCCATGGGTTGCAGAAAACCTTATTTCATGGACCTAAGAATACCCTACATATTCTCTTCTCCCTTCTTCCAATGACCCTCCTTGCTTCCCCACTGAAAAAGAGCTGGTGGATCCATTTCTGGGTTCTCTATTCTGTTTCATTGATCTATGTGTCTGTTTTTGTGCCAATACTGTACTGGGCTCCCCTTTCTCCATATCCTTGTCAACATCTGTTGTTTCCTGAGTTGTTAATTTTAGCCACTCTGACCAGTGTGAGGTGGTATCTCAATGTGATTTTGATTTGTATTTCCCTGTTGATGAGTGATGTTGAGCATCTTTTCATGTGTCTGTTGGCCATCTGGATGTCTTCTTTTGAAAAGTGTCTCTTCATGTCTTTTGCCCGTTTCTTCACTGGATTTTTTTTTTTCAGGTGTTAAGTTTGGCAACTTCTTTACAGATTTTTTATACTAATGCTTTATCCAATGTCATTTGCGAATATCTTCTCCCATTCCGTCGGTTGCCTTTTAGTTTTGTTGATTATTTCCTTTGCTATACAGAAGCTTTTTATCTTGATGAGATCCCAATAGTTCATTTTTGCTTTTATTTCCCTTGCCTTTGGAGACATGTCAAGTAAGAAGTTGTTGCAGCTGAAGTCAAAGAGTTTGTTGCCTATGCTCTCCTCAAGGATTTTGATGGTTTCCTGTCTCATATTTAGGTCTTCCATCCATTTTGAATTTATTTTTGTGTATGGTGTAAGAAAATGGTCCAGTTTCATTCTTTTATATGTTGCTGTCCAGTTATCCCAGCACCATTTGCTAAAGAGACTGTCTTTTTTTCCACTGGATACTCTTTCCTGCTTTGTCAAAGATTAGTTGGCCATACATTTGTGGGTCCATTAACAACTCAGGGAATAACAGATGTTGGTGAGGATGTGGAGAAAGGGGAACCCTCTCGCACTGTTGGTGGGAAAGCAACTGGTGCAGCCACTCTGGAAAACAGTGTGGAGGTTCCTCAAAAAATTAAAAATAGCACCCTACTATCCAGCAATAGCACTACTAGGAATCTATCCAAAGGATACAGGAGTGACGATGTGTAGGGGCACATGTACCCCAATGTTTATAGCAGTGCTATCAACAATAGCCAAATTATGGAAACAGCCCAAATGTCCATCAACTGATTAATGGATCAAGAAGATGTGGTATATGTGTATGTGTACACACACACACACACACAACAGAATACTACTTGGTGATGAAAAAGAATGAAATGTTACGATTTGCAACAACGTGGATGGAACTGGAGGGTATTGTGCTAAGTGAACTAAGTCAGTCAGAAGAAGACATATATCATATGTTTTCACTAGTATGTGGAATTTGAGATACTTAACAGAAGACCATAGGGGAAGGGAAGGAAACATAAATTACAGAGAGGGAGGCAAACCGTAAGAGACTCCTAAATACAGAGAACAAACTGAGGGTTGGTGGGATGGGGGCGGGGAGGTAGGGAAAATAGGAGATGGGCATTGAGGAGGGCACCTGTTGGGATGAGCACTGAGTGTTGTATGTCAGTGATGAATGACAGGAATCTACTCCTGAAGCCAAGACTACACTGTACACACAGTATGTTAGCTAACTTGACAATAAATTATTTAAAATTATTTAATTAATTAAATTTAGAAAGAAAGAAAGAAAGAGCTGGTGGAGAAAAGGTGAAGTCAGGCTATGCTAACAACGACACACATATGGGGCCTCCTGCTTCAAGGAGGGCTGTTGAGAGTGCTTACTACTTCACACATTTATTTATTCCTCACAACAACCTCAGGTAAGCAAGGGTCGCTATTGCCTTCATTTCACACATGAGAGAGCCGAGGCAGAGTGCTGGACTAAAGTACCCAGCCCCACACACGATGAGTGGTCAGAGATGCAATACAACCCAGATGTTTTTAACCTGGGCCTCACCTAAAAGGAAGGTTCTGGTTCCAGCCCCCCATGAAATGTAGCCACATCCCACCTCAGGTTTTAGGAGACACTGCCGGATCCTCGTCTGAAATCCCCTCAAGATAAACAGGCTCTCAAATAATCTACGCTGCCAAGTTACTTCAACCTCAGGCTACAAATCTGAAACACTGAAGACAGATTGGGAGAGCCCAGGACACAGAAGAGGAGGAAGCAGCCACCCAGCTGGAGAAGGGGGAGGGCTTGGGGAAGTGGGACACATGTAGCCAGGAAGGAAGAGCTTGTGGACCCTCTCGCTGCCCTGCCTCCACTCAAGCACAGACTCTTACCAAGTCCAAGGCTGCATCAGGACTCTCCTCAACAAATGTCTGCGTAAGAAAAGCAACAAAATGCATAGTTCTGTTGTGAGTCACTGAGACTGAGCTATGAGAGGCAGACACAAGCATCACCTGCACTCTGTCCAGCACATGCACATGCCCAGAGGTAGGTTCTCCACAAGTCATTTCAGAGATTTGTGGACAGTATCTGCTCTTCCCCAAGCCGAGGAAACTGAGACTCACAGAACTCCAGTCTCTGGACCAGGATCACATGCAGTCTGCAGACAGAAGGTGGGAAACACCAGTGTTCTGGGAGGTCCCCATTACTGATGGAGCCATGGCTGAACATGCTGGTCAAGAACCAGACAGGATCCTTTTGCAAAGCTGCGAACCTGCACTGGGCTGCCACTCTATTAGGTGACTTATTACAGATATGCATACTCATGGCAGACGCTTCAAAAGTGCAAAAGAGAGAAAATAAAACTCCCCTGTGATTCCATCCCAAGATATACCCCACCATTGATCTACTGATGGGCCTCCTTCAGCCTCAGGCTGAGCTGCTCTGACCTGGAGTTTGGTCTGGAGTGGATGCCACACACCACACACTATTCCTGGATCTCTCAGTGCACAGCTGAACAACACGCTGAGAGCCTAAGGGTGGGTGCCTGTGGCTGGGAGAGCCTTCTGAGGATGTTGACTGGGAAAGGTCCTGGGCTTGGAGCATGGGTGTGTGTGTCTTCATCAGACCTCTGCTACTCGTCAGCCTCGCTGCTCAAGGATGGTCCACAGAGCAGCTGCTGCCTCACCGCTAATTGGCCTGATTTGTCTCTTTCTAGCCCAAACACCACAGCCCGCATTACCAGTGGGACTGACACCAAAGCTACCAACACTAAAGTCGACAGCCACCTGCCCCAGCTTTTTAGACCCTGCCCCAGGGCAGAGAAGGAAGGGGTGGGGTGGAGGTACTGGGGTGGTCACTCAGAGAGTTAGGGAACTAATGAGCCCTCTATTCCTGACTTCTAAGGATGGGGCACCAGACCACCCATCATTGGTGGACAACAGAAGGTCCTCAAACTTGACCAAGCTAAAGGAGAGGATGGCCTGGGTTGGAGAATAGAAAAGGGATGGTCCAGGATCCTGACCTTCTCCTGGAGGCCAGCATTACCACACACCCATGTTTGTCACTTTGGCACCATTGACATTCTGGGAAGGATCACAGGATCACAGTGAGGGATTTGCAGTGGGGGCTGTTCTATGCGTTGTAGGGTGTTTAGCTGCATCCTGGCCTCTACCTGCCATCAGCACACCCTCCAGACATTGCCAAGTACCCTTGCAGAGAGAGAGGGCAGGAATTCTGTTTAGAAACCCCTGAACTTATCCTGCTGCACAAACGCAGGCTCTGGGCAGCTCTTACGCCAGCCATGCATGCAGGACTCCCCTCCTAGCCTGGCACTCCAGGAGGTAAAGCAGGGTGGGTGGCCCTGGCTGGTTCTCTACTGCTTCACAGACTCTTCTCCATCACACTTGGAATTGACAAGATGTGTGGACAGCTGATTCAGTGACTCACACAAGGTTGACATTTCTCTCTTTGTTATCAGGGCCTTAAAAATAATTTATCACTGTGTGTTCCACTATTAAATACTGATGATTTTTCTGATGATGGTACCTTTAGTCCTCAACTATTTAGAAGTTTGAGATTTGAGGGCCACCTGAGAGGCTCAGTTGTTTGAGCATCCAACTCTTGATTTCGGCTCAGGTCATGATCTCAGGGTTGTGAGATCGAGCCCCGCATCAGGCTCTGTGCTGAGTGTAGAGTCTACTTAAGATTCTCTCTCTCCTGGGGCACCTGGGTGGCTCAGTGGGTTAGGTGTCCAACTTCAGTTCAGGTCATGATCTCACAGCCCCTGAGTTTAAGCCCCACATCGAGGTCGCTGCTGTCAGTACAGAGCCCGCTTCGGATCTTCTGTCCCCCTCTCTCACTCTGCCCCTCCCCTGCTTGCACTCTCTCTCTCAAAAATAAATAAATCTTAAGAAAAAAAAATTTTTCTCTCCCCCCCCCCTTCTCCCTGGCTGGTGTCTCCCTCTCTCTCTCTAAAAAAAAAAAAGGAAGAAATTTGAAATTTTTTAACTTTATTACTCATTCCATTGTGGATGCTAATGCCTGCAAGGTCAGGCCTAGGGCTTTGGGGAACATATTTTCCTGGGTCTACAATGTTTCCTTTTTGATACTGGGGGACTTGGTCACCATTTTGGATGGATTGTCTGAAGCCAAACACATGAGGAGGATTAGGCCCCTAGCTCTCCCACTTTTCTTTCTCAGCCTCTGTCTGAAACCAGCTGCTCACCCTGTACAAATGGTAAGGGTGTATCTCTGTGATCCAGGCCTCTGCCTCGGCCATGAGCTTCTCTCAAGGCTGATACACTCACTCCTGGCACCGACTCTGCTCCAGGCCAGGCAGGAGACCCCTCGGAGCACTTCTATTGGCAGAGCACTTTTCGAGATTTCACAGTGGGACCCATCTGCCCCATTATGATACCAGGATACTGCCAGGAAGCTGCCAAGGCACCTGCTTCACATATAAAGAAACCTGAGGCCCAGGAAAGTGACATGCTCAAGTTCAGGTCCTTTGTGAGATGCCTGCACAACACACAGCGTAAAGACAAGGCCTACTGAAATTTCCAACACCTTTGCTGAGAGTCTCAATTAACTTCACCTAACTCTCTGAACACTTTACTGAGGCAGCTGGCTCCACGATCACAAACAGAACAGCAATTAGGAGTGTGCGTCCGGCCTGTGACTGGGGCATAGCACGAACCGTTTGGAGCCCACCTGCCCCAGCTAGAGAGAGCCCAACAATAGGGCTGCCCGCTGCTCCTGGACTCCTGTGGTTGTGTGTCAGGCCAGGACCTGTGGGGAGATTTGCAATCATGCTGCTGGATTAAGAAGCTTTTCCATCTGAAGGTTCGGCCCAGCCACTTGGTTTTGACTATACCCGACCCACACACAGGCTTGAAGCCCAAAAGAATCACCTTCAAGTCCCCCCTGGAGACTCAGGCTCCGTCCACATACATGTCCTCCTGCTGACCATGCCCCTCAAGAACTGACAGAGCAATAGAAAACTACAAACAAGGACACACAAACCAGCAGGGGATCTTGTTCAAGTGCAGATTCTGCTTCAGTGGGGCTGAGGGGGGTATTGATGAGAAGCACCAGATGGGACAAATGTAGCTGGGCCACAGGCATGACAGAAATGATCTCACTTCCATCAAGGATGGAATTTTGTAGCTTCCAGCCCTCTCCCCATCTCCGAGCCCTGAGTAAGCCAGTTGGTGCCCTGCACCTGCCCACATCACCTAGAATGCTGCCCAACTCCTTCACCCCTTGTCCCCACTTCTTAAGAAATCTACGGGGTGCTCTCCCCCCAGCATGATCACTGTTTGCTGACAGTGATGACCATTCTCAACAATCAGCAATAGCCACAGACCCACATTGCCATTTAGGGGATTTCTCCTCTAAAGTCAGCACCTCTGTGCACAGTTTGCTCTCTCAGCTGGCAGAGTGTGTATCTCTTTGGAATTCAACTTGGAATTTATTAAAATTTGAATTGATAACAAACCATTATATCAGGTCCTTTGTAGTTTTCACACCAGTGGACATCCTCAAACTTTTTTCTGGAATAGTCTTTTCCTCTTGGCATTTCTGCCTTGATTTGGAATCCTGTCTACATGACTGGACCCCTGGCCAGATTGGTGTCTTTTTTAAAAAGCAGGAACTATAACTCTATGCCTCTGCAATGCCCCTGGCATGTATGTAACAGGAGATCTTAGTGAAAGGAAGTAAAAATTAAATTCTAAGTGATACAGTTTGCCAATCTGTGTTAAAGGATTTAGATATATGTGTGCTCCGTGACATACTCATTCCATTTTTTTGTAGTCAATTCTAATGAAATAATTAGAAGTAAGTGAACTCAAGAAACACAGTATGTTATAAAAGCTAAACATTGAGAACATCTTGAATATCCAATAATGCAATGATTAAAAATTATGTCTATAGGGGCGCCTGGAAGGCTCAGTTGGTTAAGCATCTGAATCTTGATTTCGGCTCAGGTATTATCTCCCAGTTTATGGGATCGAGCCCCACTTCGGGCTCTGTGTTGGCAGCACTGAGCTTGCTTGGGATTCTCTCTCTCCCCCTCGCTCTGTCCCTCCCCTGCTCGAGCTCTCTCTCTCTCTCAAAAGAAATAAACATTTTTAAAAAATTATGTCTATATTTATACACGCAGCTCTTAAAAACCTTATTTAAGAACATTTAATGAATGTGTTTCTTACATAACATGAGGTGAAAAAATAGGTTGCAAAACTGGTTAAACAGCATGATCACAATTTTATAAAATATATAAATATATATTCAGAAAAAAACCCATAAATAATATATACCAAAAGGTTAATAGAATTGATTGCTGACCAGTATAATTGTAGGTGACCGTATTTTTTTTTCTTTCAATTCTTTGTATTCTCCAGATTTCTTTTATAGTAATTTATAGTAATTTCATAATTGCATAACTTATAAATTACGATTATTTATGGTATACCATAATATAATAATATTTAACCTTACTTGTCCCGTCTTCTTAGCTCCATCACAAATTCCTGAAGGATGAGGATTTTGGTTTCCCGCTTCCAGAGGGAAGATTCCAGCTCCTCTTCCAGAGCCCTCTAGAAAATAAGTACACAGTGACGGTGCTAACAACCGATTCCGTCTTTCTCCTAAGATACCCTTTTTTCCACTGGCCTTACGGAAGACTTCCTTTCCATCGGATAGGCCTAGAGGTGCTTCTGACGCTCTCCTTGCTTCTACCTGTGCTAAGTACGCCTTAGGAGTTTGCCTCCTTGCAGAACTTTCGCCTGGACCCATCTACTACCTGGCAGCTAGTACCGACAGGTGTGGCCCGAGGGAGTCAGTCAAGCCTCCACTGGTTCGCGCATCACCCAAGAAAATGACAAAAACCAACCCAAATCAGCCCCTTTCCCTGGCCGCCCAGTGGAGGTAAACAGAATCATGGTGGAGGGGAGATGAGGGAGAAGTTGCGGGCGCCCAGGTGGGAGTGAGGCGCCCCGAGTTGGTCCAAGCTTCTTTTCCCTGCCTCCGGTCGCTGCCACCTCCCGCGGAGCAGCGGCTTTGGGGGCTGGCCGCGGGGGCAGGTTCTCGGGGCGCGGGGCGGGACCAGGTTCCTCCGGACTCGTGGGGCGGGTCCTCGGGGAATGAGGCGGGGATTGGGGGGCGGGCCCTCGGGGCTCGGGGCGGCACTAGGGTCCTTGAGAGTCGTAGGGCGGGTCTTCGGGGCGCGGGGTGGGCGCGGGGGGGGGCGGGTCCTCGCGGCGCGTGGCGGGACGTGGGTCCTCGGGACTCGCGGAACGGGCCCTCGGAGGCGGGTCCTCTGGGCGCGGGTGAGACTGGGGCCCCCGGAGCTTTGGGGGCGGGCCCTGGGTGGGCGTGGGGGGGGGGGGAGTTGGCGGCTCCACGGGAGGCGGGGCGGGCCCTCGGGGCTCGCGGGGCGGAGATTGGGGGCGGGTCCTCGGGGCGGCGCGCGCCGGCGTCCCCCCGCTCCTCCCGCGCGCGGCCCCTGGAGTCCCGAGGCGCGCGGCCAGCCCAGCTCCGGCCGCCGCACTGAGAGCGGCGGGGCGGCCGAGCGCGCGCGGGCCGGGGCCGGGGCCGGGGCCGGGGCGGGGGGCGCCGCCCCCAGCGTCCTCTGCAGCCCCGGGAGCGAGGAGCCGAGGCGAGGACGAGGCTGAGTGGGGCCGGAACCATGAACCGGAGCTTCCACAAGTCTCAGACCCTGCGCTTCTACGACTGCAGCGCCGTGGAAGTCAAGAGCAAGGTAAGCCGGGCCCCCCTGCGAATGAATGGGCGCCCCCGGGGGGACTGGACGCTGCGGGAGGTACCGGGGCAGGCGACAACTTTGGAGTGCGGGGGTCCAGCCGCCTTTCCCGCCGCTGCAAGGACACAAAGCCGGCCGCCCGGCGGGTGCAGCTGGAGCCCGGCGGTAGGAGGGCCGCGCGGGCTCCGGACCCCCGCGGGAGCGGCTCTTTTGTTCCACGAGCGGGAGGCGACCCGGCGCGCCACACGGTGGAGGGGCGGCGTTTCCGGGGCGACCCGGGGGCTGCTCGGAGTGGGGTCGTGGGGGGGGGAGGGGAGGTGCTGGGGGGCCCGGGCCGGGGGAGGGCCTGGCCGCGCCGCCTCCTTCGCTGCGGAGGAGGCTCGGGTCTAGCGAGGGGAGAGCAGCAGCGGGCCGGGACCACCCCCCACCCCCCGCCCCTGGCCCAGGCTCTCTGGGCGCGCCCGGCCGGTGGCCCCTCCCGCTGTCCGCGCCCCGGCCCGAGCGTGCCCCAACTTGAGAGCTGCTGTGCGCGTTCGGGTAATTGGCTGATAGGATCTGGCGCTTCTGCCCTCTGCGGGGGCGGCTCATTCGCTGCTGACGCTTTTGTCTGCGAGGGTCCTGTTGCAGTTGCTCAGGGTCCCGGAGGAGGGGGCTCCTCGGGTCCTAAGCTGCCGCCGCCTGGGGGTTGGCCCTCTCGCCCTTCCTCCACGCCTCCCCCGTCCTGTAAAGCGAGGCGGAGCAGCTTGACCGGTGGGAGAGGGGCAGGGCCAGAGGGTGGGCTCGGACCCCCATCTCCACACGCACTTGGGCGCCGGGCGTTCGTGTCTAAGGAGCCGAGTCCAGTGCCCCCACTGTCCAGGCCGCCCCTGCCCGCCAAGGGCGGAGGGGGTCCTTTGGTAAAGGGTTTACAGGGCGTCCGCCGAGGATGGGGGGCGGCTTCTCCGCAGTGAGCCAATGGAGTTTCGGGATTTCGTTTTCATCTTGAGGAGACCGTCTTTTTATGAACCCCTCACTTCTGTTAAGGTCGCACCCTTCCCCCGAATGCTAACTCTGTGACCCTCGCCCGGAACTCATCCCCTCTTTAGCCCGGGAGTGCCCCCAGCCTCCCAAATCAAGTGTGCCCGCTGCGGGTTGTGTGAGGGAAGAACCCACAGGCATGAGTGGGAGCTCCAAACAGTTGTGGGTTTCTTTAACTGGGTGGAGACAGCTGATTGGAGCTCCTGGACCACTACCATAGGCATTGAGCACATGTAGTGGTTCCTTTTTTTTTTTTTTTTTTTTTTAACTTTTTATTTTGAGATTATTTTGGATTCACAGGCAGTTGTGGGAGAGAATACAGACTCCCAAGAAGGTCACTTGTAGTGGCACAGTGTCTTATCCGGGACCTGGTCATGTACCTCTGCTGTGTGCACGTCCCTGGGATTACCAGCAAGCACAGACAAGCCACAGAACACTTCCATCAAGGGTCCCTCCGGCTGCCCTTTTAGGGTGTTTGATTTCAGGTGTAAACTAACACTAAACGCTTTTCCTAAATCACACGAGCCACATTTCTCATGCTCAGTAGCCATGTGCACCTCACAGCTGCCTGATGACAAGCACAGCTCCAGAGGACCGATCTAGAAGGACAGATCTGGAGGAGAGGCCCTCACCAGGCCTTATCACACAGTTCTGGACTGCTGGTACAGGGCAGGCTACTGGGGGCCTGCCTTTGCCTCTCCTCCAGGACAGGAGTGAGAGGCTGTGGGGGTTCTGGCTGCCCAGCCAGCTGTGTCAGACTGCCCTACCCCTTCTAGCTCCCCAGTTGCTGGCCCGTGCTCCAAGCTTGGGTTCAGGCTCAGATGCAGTGCATGTTCCCCTGGTGGTGAGTGGCAGAGCTGGAGTTTGGGTTGGATTTGGGAGCACCCCTGAAAGGGCCACACCAGCCTGGGTGCAGGGAGTGCCTGCTGAGCTGGCTGTTGGACACACACACGTTCCATTTTGGATGACGGGGCTTGCCTTCTTGTCTGTCCAGAGAGTACACCTGGCTCTTCCTTCCGCGTACACCCTCCCACTGCCCCCCTTAGTGGTTAATACTTGATACCATGGCGCCCATCTCTGCAGGGAGCCTTTACTCCAGCTGCTCTTGTCAAAATACAGGAAGCCAAACTTGATGACAATGATGTCCTTATTCAGGTTAAATGTAGCGCCATAGCATCTCGGTTTGCGTGTGGGGAAAATGGTGCCGGGGCCTGAGTCCAGCTAGGTCTGCTACGTACTTCTCTTTTGAACTTTCAGGAAAGTCATTTAAACTTTCAGAGCCTTGGTTATTTCATCTGTAAAATGGGCATTGTTCCTGTTCTGCTTACTTCCCAGGACAAAAATGAGGTAATGAATGTGAAAGCACTTTGAAGACTTGAGGAGTTCCTGCAGTTGTAAATGTCAGTTCCTGCAGTTCAGAATATTGGGTCTGAAATCTTGTGGCATTTCAGGATATTGGGTCTGAAATTCACCTCTCACCGTCTCAGAATTTTGGGCCATGTGCTACAGCTAGTCAATTCCCAAAGCCTTGACCTGGTGGCTCTCCCCCATCACAAACATTTCCACATACTTGTGATTGATCTGTTCCTCCCCAAACCAACAGAATGTACTTCTTACTCCCCAGCCCTGGGAGTGGGACTGCCTTTTTGCCACTTGCTTTGACTTTTGCCTCTCCTCCTATGAGACCTGCAGTGTGGAGGGAGGAACTGTGCACAGGTCTGGGGGAGCATGTTCAGGCCCAAGGGAGCACATCTTGGAGCCTCGTAGGGGTAGCAAGAAGGCCAGTGTCTAGGGGAGGTGTCTGCAAGGGGCAGAGGAGTTAGAGGATGTCTGAAGGAGCACAGTCACCCTCTGTCAGCAGTGTGCTCCCCCCGCACAAGCCCCTACCTTCTAGTTGAGGACCCTGGTGCTAAAGGAGGCCCGTCATTGTCCAGATACCCAGTCCCAGTCGGGCCTCATTCACATTCTCTTAACCTGGTGGCCTGTCTGCCATGGTTATGTAGCTTTCCCCCACCTGAAGTGCTCTCTGAGAATCCACCCTGTGCACCAGCCCTCTCCTACAAAGCCCATCCGATGCCTTCACCGGGCCAAGCCCCCTCCAACTCCTGACCCCTTCTCATCTTATGGCCCTTGTCACAGTGTGGCACAAGGCGGTTGTTCACAACAGAGACAAAGACTGTGTTTACAACTCAGGGGCATGTCATGTCCATTGTGTTTGGCGGAGATTCACTGCTAAGGGTTTTAATCCAGTGTTTGCTGCTTTGTTTAAATCATGTTGGAGATGGGGCGCCTGGGTGGCTCAGTCGGTTAAGCGTCCGACTTCAGCTCAGGTCACGATCTTGCGGTCTGTGAGTTCGAGCCCCGCATCGGGCTCTGGGCTGATGGCTCAGAGCCTGGAGCCTGCTTCCGATTCTGTGTCTCCCTCTCTCTCTGCCCCTCCCCCGTTCATGCTCTGTCTCTCTCTGTCTCAAAAATAAATAAACGTTAAAAAAAAATTTTTAAAAACAAAAAATTAAAAAAAAAATCATGTTGGAGGCTTTTCTGGATTGTAAACAAATATGTTGTCATTATAGAAAATTTAAAAACTGTATCAGGCACAAAATGGGATCAGTCTCCCATCCAGAAATGACCACTATTCAGTGTTGCCGTGTGTCTTCTTGACCCTTTATAAGCATATGTAGCATCTTTATGCTACAGAATCAGGATCATATTTTACAGGCATGTTATTCTATAGCCTGCTTTCCCCCATCAGTTTAACAGTGTGTTTTCTCGTGTCATTAGAACTTCCTTAAAAACATTCTTAAAACATATTTTAAAATTACTACTTAGTATTTATTTTATGTGTAAACCATAATTAATTTAACCAGTATCCTATTTGGGTCATTTCCAGTTGTTTTCTGTAATAATGCCGTGAATAACATTTATATTTAAAGTCTAAATAAACATTACCTACAGAGTATGTATAGATATGCTACATAAAAGGTATAAAGAACTGCTGATTTATTAAGTCTTATTGTTTCTTCAGGAAGATTCCTAGAGTGCAGCTGTTATGTTAAAAATATGCACATTTATAAGACTTTGAATATATATATATATGTATATATTGCTAAATTTTCTTGCAGAAAGTCTCTTCTGCAGATTTATATACTGTTTCACATCTGCCCATCCATCTCTGTCACCCCTCCCTCCCTCTAGCACTGGTATTTCCTCTTTCTTTCTTTCTTTCTTTCTTTTAGTTGATTTATTTATTTTGAGAGAGAGAGAGAGCACGAGTGGGAGAGGGAGACAGAGAGCTGAAATCCAGAGTTGGATACTTAACCGACTAAGCCACCCAGGTGCCCCTGCCCCTAGCACTGGGCATTATTCTTTCCCAGGTAGATAAGTGGAACCCCATCCCATTGTTTTAATTGGTATCTTTGAATTATTGGTGAATTGAACGGTTTTATATTTGTGGGCTATTTGTCTATTTTTAGCTGCCTCTTTCTTTCCTACATGCTTTTTTTTTTTTTTCCCTGTTAGTCCTTATTTTTTATTGAATTATGGGAGCTGCTTGACAACAGATTTTCCCACCTGTGCTGAGGTAACAGTGTTTCGGCCCACATGTTCCCTGGTCCCCAGACCTTATCTCTGGCTGAGGTTGTTGGCTGCCTGGTGCTGCAGGAACATGTCTTTCCATCTGGTGGGCTGGGGGCTGGGCCAGGCCCTCCCCATGGGGTGATTGGGCACTTGCCTGCAGCGAGCCAGTTAAGAACTGCCTGACACAGTTTGACTCACCTGTGTGTGTCAGCTACACCCTTTTAAGATTCCAGCTTTGTATGTGTGCACGTCTGTGTTCAAACAGGTTCGGTGACTTGATGTGGGAAGCTGCATCTGGAGGAGACTCTCACCAGGAACCCAGGTAGCAAATGTCAGTCTAGTGGGTGCCAGTGGTGTCCATGCCAACGTTTTGTGGGTCTCAGAGCCCTGTGAACTCTCCCAGAGGGTACTCCAACTAGTCAGGAGTTCGAGCCTTTTTCTAGGACCCATGGCATTTCAGATGGAGGGTTCTCCCAGTTTCAGGGAAGGAGTGTCAAGAATTGGAAGGTGCAGCTATTCAGGGTATCAGAAGCTCAAAGGTTTCTGGGTCATGTTTAAAATCAGTGAAAAAGGAGAGGCACCCCGACTCTTTCCCATGAAGGTGCCTCCCGGACCTTTAGAGGCAAGCAAGGAATGAGCTAGGAACGATGGCAGCAGAAGCCACCATGACAGTAGTCATTTAACAAGGGAGCATCAAGAGTTAGTGTAAGACTTGTTCAGCTGGCTAAGTACGTGTTTACTGGCTCACCACTTCCTCTTGGCAAATCTCTAGTCTTCTGTGAACCTGGGGAGTGATGGGAGATACTGTGAGCCTTTTTAGACCCTGCAGCTTTCCTCTGAAGCTACCCCTGGACACAGTAGGGCTATACAGATGGTCCAGGCTGGACACTCCCCTCTGTGTACAGGGTGCACTCAGAAGTATTTCTTCAAATTTGTTTAACTGCAGATACACACGCCAGACACTGTTCTAAATACACAGCAATTGCAAATAATAGTTCCTTAAGTCCCATCACAGCCCTGCAAGATGGGTTCCGTTATCACCACCAGTATATAAGAGAGAACACTGAGGCCCAGGGAGTTCCACGAAGCTGCCCAAGGTCAGAGACCCCCAGCAGTCTGGCTCCAGAGTGCATGCTGTTTGCCATGAACTGTCAGTGGCCACTGGGGGAAGAGGGCTCCTGATTTCTCTTCCTCTGACAAGCCCTGAAATCCAGGTCTGGGTATTGATGCAGGTGTTCTTAGCGTGCCCTGTGCAGAATGAGACAGACCCCCTTCGGCTGTCTGGATCTAGAGCTTGTAAGGGTAAGCTCTTGTGCTTTTGGGGCAAGAAGTTCTATTTTTCTTACATCACCATTACAGGTTCTTATGGGATGGTCTCAAGGGAAGTTTTCTACTCAGTAGTTGTTCTGGAAAGTCTGATTCCACAATGCGTTGATGTATTGTATTGTATTGTATTGTATTGTATTGTATTGTATTGTATTGTATTTACTGAGCAACCACTATGTGCCAAGCACAGGGCTCATGGTGGGCGTACAAAGATAGCTAAGACAAATGTTATCTCCTCCTTATAAAACTATGGTCCAGGGACGCCTGGGTGGCTCAGTAGGTTGAGCGTCCGACTTCGGCTCAGGTCATGATCTCACAGTTCGGGAGTTCGAGCCCTGCGTTGGGCTCTGTGCTGACAGCTCAGAGCCTGGAGCCTGCTTCAGATTCTGTCTCCCTCTCTCTCTGTTCCTCCCCCACTTGCACTCTGTCTCTCCCAAAAATAAAGATTAAAAAAGAAAGAAAGAAAGAAAGAAAGAAAACTATGGTCCAATGAAGGTTTGGTCTGGCACGTGGGAAGATTAGGGTGGGGGTGGGGGTGGGGTGGAGGTCCTTCATTCTGATATCCCAAGTGTCACCAAATCACCACTTCCCACTTCCTTGAGCTCAGAGGTTTCTGGCACATCCCAGCTGGCCTGTCAGCCCAGCAAGACCAGTCATGGTGGTCAGCCTCCAGGAACCACCCGCCTGCTTTCTAGCAGCAGCAGAGTCAAAGTCTGCTATGGTTGCTTTGAGATAAGTCAGACCACCTTCTCCCTTCATTGCTTCCAGAAGCAGCTGGGCTCTGGCCTCCACTTTTCCTCATCTGGGGGCTCTCCTCTGCACTAGACCAGGAGGCCAGCTCCGAAAACTAGCTGCATTTCTCAGTGATCTGCTCCAAGGAGAAACTCGGCATCTAAAGTGTGAAAAGCAGTGTTTTGCACACAGGAGGTGCCCAAAAAATGTTGGCTGAGTTGAATTCAGATAAGGAACAGCTGGGTTTTCCTGTTGGCTACTAGTCCAGAAGTTGTTAGGATACTTTAGAAAAGAACTACTTTTTGAGGAAGGTGACCAAAACTTGGCTCACTGATGGGATTATTCTCCGGGCACCTCTGAGAGGAGCCTTGTCCCCTCCCTGCCAGTGCTGCAGGGGACAGCATGGACAGAAGCGGGGAGAGGATGAGCTAAACAGAAAAGAGAAACTTTGAGAGTTGAAAGGAAATTGTTTTAAAAGTCCATGTTGATATTTCTGCTGTGTTGGTGTCTGCTAATTTCCTTAGTGTTGGATCACAGGCCGAGAGCCCCAGGGGGTGCAGCCCGTGGGCCCCTTTTCAGAGCCAGCTCTGTGTGCGTCTCCAGGAGCCAAGCTCATAGCCCTTCCTTGCAAGCTCCATTGGCCCTACATGCTTCCTCCTCCGGAGCTGCCGCAGGCAGCCCCGAGTTACCTACAGGTAGGGGTAACAGGCCCAGGACACTCACTGTTACAGCTGTGACATCAGTTACCTTTGATGCCTTTTTTCCCTGTCCCCTCATTTCAGTTCTTCCCAGGTTCTCAGGGTCCAGGGATGTGTGTCCCACACCCCATCACCCATGGCTCTATCTCCTCCCAAGGCCGTGTTCCTCATTGGGGCTCTGAGCAGATGCTCGCCATATCCCCAACCAGAGCACCTGCTCTGTATTTTGGGGTATGTGTGTTGCATTTTACTTGGTGGTAGAAAAAAAGCTTTTGCTGCTCACAGAGTTTGAAAACCACCCAGAGCCTCATGCATGGCCCAGCCTTGTTAAATTCTTGGTTTGTCTCCTCCCCCTGCTCCACAGGCTGACCTTCTTACAACCCGATCCCTTCCCACTCTTGCCCAGGCTTGAGGCTGCAATAGCTGCCTTTTCAGTTGGCTGTTCCGGACCTACTTAATGCGGCAGGCTCTCTCCTTGTGACACTAAAGTACACTAATCTCAGGCGTGCAGCTTAATGAAAGCTTGCATGCTTACACACCCAGGTGACCACTATGCAGATCACAATGTGGAACATTCCAGTATCCAGGAAGCTTCCCTCACACCCTGTCTAGTCAGCACCCACCCCCAGTGTAACCACCATCAGGGGCGCGGTCACTAAAGATGAGTGTTCTGGTCCTCGGATGTGATGTAACGATACACTCCTGTGTCCATGCACACGTTGTGTGCATCAGTGGAGATTTTTTATGGGTGCCACGTGTTGTGCTTCTGCCTGTGTTGATGGTGCCCAGAGCCGCGTGCATGTCCTTTGGTGGCTGTGTGCATGAGTGCCTCTTCAGTGCACTCGTGCTCTCCACTGGCCTTCGTGATACTGCTGTGCTCGGTGCGGTGGGACACTGAGCTGCCCTGGTGGTCCTGCTGAGTCTAACCCACCACGCAGTGCGACTGTTCTCAGCTCTGGCCCTGGACTAGACTGGATTTAGGGGAGTGGCTGCTGTGGGACGTCTGAGCATTTGAGAGTCCCAAAGGCCTTGAACCACAACTTATTAAGTGTGTGTTGATTAATAAATTAAAATAAATCAGGAAGAGATTCTTTGTCGCGGAATTTATGTTTCCACCGCTGACGGGTGAAGGGACTCTGATACTTCTCCATGTGATTCTGTGGTTCCTTTCCTTCAGTCCACACCAGCTTCCATGGGCCCCTCTGGTGGACCTGGCGTTGTGCAAGAAGCTGAGACCCTGGACGAACAAGGATGGGCCTGCGGGCTGCTCGACAGGTCACAGGGCATCTCATGCGTTGAGTGAGATGCGTTGTCTCCTTTTTGAATAGTGTCCGATCTTCATGTGTAGAATGAAAACCCCACAAGCAGCCTCAGCTTGGTGGGCTGTGGACACCTGTGCAGGTCAGAGCTTTCAGCCACCTTCACCCTGGGAGGTTTGCTGTGTTACCCGGAAGCTCTCCCTGATACACACCTGTGGATGTCGACAGATCACAGTGCAGCCACCGGTGGGGCTTTGTCTGCTCCTCCTTAAAGTCCTGCCCAGTGAGCAGGTATATCTGTTCTCCATGTTATCACATCGGTGTGCTTGCCAAAAGCTGGGTTAGGCATCAGTCTACCAGGCAGACCTCTCTTGGTATCTTTGCTTCTGAGACAAGGCGAGGACAGACAGGGCACCCCTTTTGGGGGACGTGTGCTTTGTGGAAGGACCCCAAGGTCCCTGGGTAAGGGCTGTGGAAGAGAGAATTGTGAGGGACAGCTGAGAAAGGTGCCATGCTGGAAGGATGTGGAGAATAAAGTAACATCCATATCCTGTTTTCCACGGCACGGGGGCCTGAGCCACTGGCTCCCCACCCACAAGTCCTGACCTGACTTCCCCTGTTGGCCTGAGATAATGATGGGGTGTTGCTATGGGACAAAACAAACTTCTGTGCCTGTAGGATGTTCCCTCACGTGGGGCCGCAGGTGGCCCCAGCCTCAGGCCCATCAGCAGCTGTCCAGACCCAGGGGCACAGGCCCAAACCTCATAGGAACATGCTCCTGTTGACGGCAGGTGAGGCAGGGGCTCTGCTTCTCTGGGCAGATGTTGGCAGCACTGTCAGGGAGACACTCCCGGGTGAAACAGCGTGTTGAGGAACACCCTTCGCTGTTCACGAGGTGCGGTGAGCTGCCCTGGGTTCCCCCTCACCATGCTTGGAGGCACCTGTCCCATCCCCCATCTCCCAGGGGCGTGGCCCCATTGCCAGTCTGTCAGTGGTGCCTCTTCCCAGCCAGGGTGGCTGAGGACTCTCGTCATGGTGTTGCCAGAGATGAGCACGTGGCCATGAGAGTGGCCAAGGCTGTGCCGTTGAGGGTGCCGTGCATGTCCCCGCAACTGAGTTTCTGGGAGGCACACAGTCTCTGGGCCCCCTCCCTGCACCAGGAGCCTGGCCAGCCTGGTGGGAGCATCTGTTGTTCAGGTCACATCACCTGGAGAGTCTAGGTGGCTATGACCCTCTCTGTTCAGTTGTGGCTTCCTTTCTTGAAGCATCAGCTGTGTGCTGTGCTTTCTGCCAGGGCTCCCGCCAGGTCTTCGACATAGATGTTTTCCTCAAAGCTCGTGACACAGTGTGCATGAACTGTGGTGGGAAGCACCCTTGGGGCTTGACCAACCTATTAAGTCAACTAAGCAAGGCCCAGGTATAAGTGGCAAAACCAGATCCTAAACCCTCAGTTGCTTCCCATCTGTTTCACGTTGTTTCCTGATTCTACCTGCTGGAAAAAGACAACAGCTACCTGCCTGGATGTGGTCTGAAGTCACATCCTCTATCTCTCCACCTCCCCCCCCCCCCCCGCCCCCAGCACCTCCTGGACCCTGGCTCAGGGCTGTACTGCTTCCTGTGTGTCCCTCACGGGTCCTGTGAAACCCCCTTTCCCAACAGCCCCATGAGCTCCAGCCTGTGCATCGTCTGTTTGGTGCAGGGATGAACCTGATCCCACTTCCTCCTCTGGTACCCCATGGGATCTTCGCAGCTGTGGTCAGAGTAGTTGGTGACCACCCCTGTCCCTGGCGCACTTGAAGTGCCACAAAGCGGATGCCCCTTGAATTGCATGGCTAAGGGTGCACAGTGCCCACTGGGCTCTGAGCCTCCACCTGGAGCTGCGGGGTTCGGGTCATGCTCATGAGCACAGCTTTTCTCATACAGAATTATAAGGAGGGTGTTTCATCTGAAACATGGACCTGAGAGATAAGTGCCAGCCAGGGATGGAAGGGACGGGGCTGAGGAAGGTGGCTCCTCAGGAACCGGGAAGGTGGCTCAGCTGAGGAAGGATGTATTGCTTTCAGTGGCCCACAGCATGTTTGGGTCTCTGAGAAGGGCTCCCCAGGATCAGCTGTGCAGGAACGCTGTGCACCTTCTCCAGGCAACCTGGCCAATAGCGGCCGTTGGCTGGGATCACACTCTCAGGACAGCCCATGTATTTGTATTTGAGTCTCACGAAAACCCTATGAAGAATATATTTTTGTCCCTTTTTTACAAAGGAGGAAATATGCTCGGGGAAGTTTAAATTATCCAGAGTCACACAGCCAGGAAAGGTGAGTTGGGAATTTGAACCTGCAGAGCCTTGAACTTAATGACTCTGCCCTCCTGTCTGTTGTTGGACACCATGGCCCAGATCTGGTGCCATCGCAACCCATCCCCGTCCCTGGAAACTGCCCCTTTTTTGTACATCGTGAGTTCATGTTGGGCTATGACTCTGCTTCCCTAGGGGGCCAGGGACCCAGGTCTCTGCCTGGGTGGCTCTCTGCTTCTGGTCCCAGAAAGGCAGGGTCAGATGGCCTCCACATCCTGCATGCTGTGGCCTAGGCAGACCTTCCAGTCGGCGGGCTCCCCCTCCCATAGCAGCCGGGGCAGCCCGGCTCTCTATCGTGCTGCTCCGCCTGCAAGAGCCCCTCCTCATCCACACACTCAGTGGTTCAGGCATCCCTTCCCACTTGGGGGTCTGCTCCCAGTGCCCGAGCTTCCACATGGGGTTCTCACCATGCCACTGGAGCTCTCTGGCTCTTTTCTGCATTCCCTCTGGTATTAGCCTCAGTTTCTCCATTTACTGGGCTCATGACTAAGGGCAGGGATTGAGTCCTTCCAGGTCTCAGTGTCCTGGCCTTTAAAATGGGACTAGTGACACCTCTGGATTTCTGTTAGGGTTAAAAAGAGCTTGCACACAAAGCGTGGCACTGATCATACCTCGTCTACCGTACTGGAAATCCCTGCCAGACAGAAACCATAGACCACGTTCCTAAATTTCTGTGTTCTCCACTCCCAGGCCCACCCTACACCTACATTTACCAGTGCCGGATCCCTGGATGCAGATGGCACGTGTGACCTGGAGAGTATGTATGTGAGCAGAGGAGTGCATGCAACACCTGCAGCACACACACACACACACACACACACACACACTCACTGAGGTGACCCAGGTACACTGGGCTCTTGGTCCCCAGCAGCCTCACACAGGATGTGGTGCCTGTCTGAGCAGTTCTGCAGCTACTGGTGGCTGGGACGTCATTGCTCTGGATCAAGATGGGTGCATGGGCACAGGAAGGGGCCTTGCTCCGCTGCCGGCTCCACCCCGTCTGACTCACAGGTCTGTGGCCTGATTTTAAACTGCCCTAACATGCCAGCCCAGGAAGTCATCCCATGGTGGGGTCCCACATTCTGACAGATGCCACATGAGGATAATGACCCGTGCTTCCTGATCATTTCCAAAAGGGGGGTCTTCCCACAGATTTCCATATGGCCTGCACGTGCGTTCGTGCTCCTTGGCCCTGTCCCCAAATGGTCCAAGGTGTTGGCATTACCTTATGAAAGTATGCTGCTGAGATCTTTCACACCTGGGCTGCCTGGCTCCTTCAGTCTGTGCTGCAGGTGACCTGTTCCCATCCTCTCTTTACCTGAATATTTCCTTTCCTCAAACACAGAGTTTAAATCAGGGCCTGTGTCCTACAGTTTCTTTGTTTGCATTTCCCAGTTTGTAATTACACATTTGCATGTGTGATTACTGTCCAACATCAGGCTTTCAAACAGCCATCAACCCAATGAAGACGCTCAACACCAGCACGGGGCGCCACCCACGTCCGGCATTCAGCAAAATTTTGTTCAGTGAACGAATATGTAAACAGATACCAAAACCCAGCACATAGCAGTGACTAGCAAGATGGTTACTGGGATGTTTACAACCATGCTTTTCACACTCGTGTGCACAGGAGTCACTGGGGGTCTAGTTAGAATTCAGGTTGTGACTCCCTAAGCCTGGGGCCTGAGTTGAAGGTCCCGGGTGACAGTGATGCTGCTCCTTCAAGGAACACACTTTGAGGAGTTTCTGAGCTGCGGATCCCTGGGCCCAGCCGCAGAGGTGCTGGCTTCCTGGCCTCAGGTGTACCAGACGTGCACAGCTCCCTAGGCTCTTCTGTTCACAGCCCTGGGCTGGGCCTTGCTGCCTTGTTTGTGCTGCGCCCCAAGGATCACGCTGGATTCGGCTTTGCATCGTTTTCTGTCACTGCCCACGTGGTAAAGGCTTCCTTGAGTCATTAAACCCACTAATACAGCGTGTATCTGTTGGCTTCATTATATTTCATCCTGGGGATGTACTTTGTTTGGTGAACTTTTACAGTTAACATTTTATACTACTGTAAATATTTTTAAATGTTTATTTATTTTTGAGAGACAGAGTGCGAACAGGGAGAGAGAGAGGGAGAGACAGAGACAGAATCTGAAGTAGGTTCCATGCTCAGAGCTGTCAGCACAGAGCCCCAGTGGGGCTCGAACCCACAAGCCGTGAGATCATGACCTGAGCCCAAGTCGGATGCCCAACCGACTGAGCCACCCAGGTGCCCCAAAACTACTGTATTTTGATGAACGTTTTCCTTGAAAATCTCTGTTTCTGATGACTTCCCGCGATTGCTCTCACCTGAGAGGCCTGGAGGCGGGGTCTCACTGGGAGGTGTTCAGGGGGTGCGGTCTCAGAGCCTGGGTGGGCGGGACCCGAGCTGGAGGCGGGGCCTCGGCGGAGCCCTGCAGTGACGCCTCGGAGGGAGCGGGCCTGGGACGCTGGGCCGGGTGGTGCCCAGCGGGGTGGGGGAGGCTCCGGGAGCTGCAGCGATAACCAGGGTAAAGTGAGTGTGGCATTTTAGGTCTGGGTTTGTCGTGCGTGAAAGGACAGAGTAGCCCCCCTGGATGCCCCTCGGGAGTATCTTTTATCCAAGATAAGTAACATCTTACGCTAGGAGTCCCGGGTGGGTCGGCCCCACGCCCCGGTCCGTGCGTGTCCGAATGAGATTTAGTGGCTAGGACCCTCCTTGGCCCCTCAAGATTAGGGCAGCTTCAAGATAACTGAGGAGTCTAGCCCTGAAGAATTTTTTTAAAGTAAAATACTGCTCTGTGGTAGTTGTATTAATACAGTGACCAGGAGTAGAAGCAGCGGCAGGAGGGAACCTGCTCTGTGCTGGAGCCTTCACCCGCACCCTTTCATAAAACCTGCAGGTGGGGCTGGAGCTCAGAGAGGATGGGGGGCTTGTCCCAAGTCCTCTAGTCCAGGGCAGGAGGGGCAGGGGCCAACCCATCCCGGACTTGGGGAAGAGACCCAGGTGGCCCTTGTGCCCTGATGGTCTGCACTCCTACATAACTCCCAGCAAATTGGAGAGCACATGTGGCCTCCTTGGCATGTTCTGGCCTTTTGCCCGTGGCACTTACCAGCTTCTAACATATTCTATGACTTAGGCGCTCATTATTTTTAGTTTGCTACCTGTCTTCCCTGCTGGAATTTAAGTTTCATAAGGACAGGCATTTTTTCTGTTTGGTTCACTCCCTTCCCCAGTGTGTAGAAGTGCCTGTTGCGTAGAACCACTCCACACATTTTCACTGGATGATAAAAGCAGGGGCCATACATTACACTAGTTATTCAGTAAATGTATTTTGTACGACTACTGTATGCCAGGATGGGGGGTAGGGCAGGGGATGAAATGGAGACCATATTTTTCTTTTACAACTGTAAAGACCAGCACAGGAAAATATTTGCTTGGTGAATAAGTTCCTATTTGGTATTTTGGAGGAGTGAGTTCAAATAAAAGACACATGTCCCTTAGTATGACACTTTTGGAGAAGTATCCTGGTGATTTGGTGGTTCTTGGGGTCGCTGTCTGGTGAAAGGAAGCAGTGAAAGCTAATGATGCTTCTCAGACGTACTTCTCTTTTAGAGTCAGTTCTGCCCAAGGAAGCGATATGAGCTGGGAAGCAGGTGGGACATGGCCGCAGAGGCTCTTGGGAGAGTGCGTCTGCCTGCAGCAAGTGTGTGGTGAGTGATGCATGGTCACTAGCGGAAGGCACAGCCTGGTGTCCGTGAACCAAGGGCTCCCACCCAGGTTTATCCAGAGCAGAGGGCATGTGGTCAGAGAAACTGACTACCCTTCCTTCCTGGGAAAGTAATTTGGAAACCAGGCCTTTCTTTAAGAAACAGCTTCAGGCAGCCCTTGGGTGTGATTGAGACCCCATGACCTTTCCTGCCTTTAAAACTGGCCGTTATCGTTGAGCCATCTGAAGCAGGGTCACAACCTGATTACCACAGAGAGTGTGTTTTACGTGGCTAAAGACCCCTCGGTTTGCCTGTTTACTCACCTGTTTGCAAATAGTCACTGGGACATTGTCTCCTCGGTTTTGACGGTGAAAACCTCACCCTTGTGTTGGGGGGGTGGAGGGGACTGGCATTTATCTTCAAATCTAACATACATGGGACAGGGCTGATGTGTGACATGGGACATGGTTTGTGACTTCATGCTTATATCTCCTACTGCGTTCCTGTTTTGAGACTGTCAGTCAATGTCCACTTAATTAAAATTCTAGAATTTTATTTTAAAACCAGTTGACAGAAGTTTAATTCATTAATTCAACGAAAATTTGTGTGTCTACTGTATATTAGGGACTCTACTAGTCTAGAACAAGCAGACCCCATGCTCCTGGGCTCACACTCTAGTGAGAGCTATGGCAGTTTGCTGCCCTAACTCATATGGTAATTGCAAATTTGTAAAATAAATAAAGAACCAAATTTGTGGCTCCCTGAGGTTTGGGAGGTGCCTTAAAAGTGACCCAGTTACTAAGCAAATTTTAACTGGTAAAAACTCTACCTTAACACCTGGCTCCTGTGACCTTCCCTGGTGAGTCTGACGATACCCTGTCACGTCCCTGTCTATGGGTACCTTACAAACCAGGAGCCAAGTGACTTAACCTTTCTCAGTTCAGGGGCATCTGAGAGTTAGAGATTCCTCCCTTACAAGACCATGAGCATCCAGAAAAAGAATGTTTTCAAAATATAGAAGATAAGTGGGGGAAAAAAAGCCCTCCAGAGTTGACCAGTGTGGATAGCATGCTACCATTTATTTAGAAAAGAAGGAATATAGATACAGTTCACATGTGCCTTCACATGCAGAAAACACCTTTTGAAGGGTGCATACAACTGAAATCACCAGCTCCAGTGGGGAAGGGGCAGGGTGGCTGGGAGACTTTTTACTGAATACCTTTTGACTTTTCAGCTGTGTGATTCTACCCCTATTCAAACCATAAAGAAAAACACACCAAACAGTGTGTAGTTCCAGTTTTGTTTTGTTTTTTTTTTTAAGCATACATGTTGGAGAGGCCTCCACGAACATCCTGTCACACACTGCACAGATGTCTCAGTGCAATGTCCCTGCATGTGACCCTCGTGAGCCAGCCCAGGTACTGAACTGACCCCAGAACTCTGGGCTCCACATGGCACCTCAACTGTCATACCAGATACTAGACCTCGATTTTCCTCTTTTCTAGGCTTGAGATTAAAAATGGTGTATGTGCATCTCCTGCCCCCACAAAACTGTTAGAAATACAAACGTGTGAGCTTTTAATCCTCAAGTGATAGAAACAGTGATTAATTGCCTCCCCGACAATCTTCGCAGCATGTGGGGACATCATGTGGGGTTCAAGCCCTGAGTTCCCTCTCTAGCTAGAAAGACACTGTGTGAAGCGGCCTAGATGAGAAGAAAGTGCTAGGTTTGATTTCCTTCTCTTCTCTTTGACTTTAGCCCTCACAGAGGGGATGACCTTGTGCCACCTTGTGCCAGAGCTGCTTCTTAATCATCAGAAATGTGCCATCTTAGGGGCACCTGGGGGGCTCAGTCGGTTAAGTGTCAGACTCTTGGGTTTCAGCTCAGGTCATGTTCTCACGCCTTTGTGAGTTCAAGTGCACTGAGAGTGCAGAGCCTACTTAGGGTTCTCTCTCTTTCCCTCTCTCTCTGCCTCTCCCCTGCTCACGGTCTCCTCTCTCTTCCTCTCTCTCTCTGAAAATAAATAAATAAACTTAAAAAACATTTTTTTAATGTGACATTTTAGAGTTTTTAAGTAAATGTTACCTGAGTGAGTGTAAGAGGAAATCTGGGAACCATGTTTTCAGTGGTAGGAAGAATGGTTTTTTCGGTTAGCTTGGAGTGGCAGCAGCTTAGCGCTGCCCATGTAGAAAAGGATCAGAGTCAAGAAATGGAGTCTTATTTCCAACGTGGAATCAAGGATTTGTGTGGCCTTGGGCAAATCTCTCACCTTCTCTGAGACCCTCAGTGTGAACTCTTGGAAGGGCACTTCCCATGGGGAAGCTTAGGACTTAATTGTGTGCATGAAGACAGCTAACCCAAACAAGCCTTTTGTGCCCTGCAGTGTCCTACACAAAATAGATTTTTTTTTTAAACATATGGGTAAGTGTAGAAAGACCTCATTATGTATCAAGAAAAAATTTTTTACATTTTTAATATTTTTAACCTGGAAAATAAGAAATAATCATGTTAGTGGTAACAGATTATCCTTGGAGTCACATGACATTGATTGATGAAAATAGATTTGTATTGCCAGAGCCTTGGGACTCCAGAAATATCATTCATATAAAGTTTTAGTTTCTGAATTGGACAAGAGGGACTGAGAGCCTTTTGCAGTTTGGGGCCAGGGTGGAGATGGGTGTGAGGGAAGGCAAGTTCTACCCTGCTCAGAGTGCCTGCCCTCTGTCCTTACCAGTTCAACACTGTGGACCAACTTGAACTGGAAAAGCTTGCCCTACCAGCTTGGACTAAGTCTCACGACCCAGCAGTAATGACAGGCACGGGGGGGGGGGGGGCCCCTGGGGGGTTCCCTGAGTTCTTAAGTCTTTATCTTATAAATTGATGTGTGCTGACAACAGATGCTTGGACACTTGGTCCTTCAGCATTTCCCGTATGCCTAGAGCAAAAGCAGAGCCTCCATTGTATTTGGCCAGTGTCACTCTCTGGGGTTTCCAAGTTTCTGAATACAGCTTCCAATCAGTCTTCAGTCGGCTATTTTAGAAAATTATTCTTTGAGGTGAAACCTTTTTAAAAAATAACAGCTCTGTAAGCTATAATTCATGTGAAATAAAATTCACAACTTTAAAGTACACATTCAGTGGTTTTTAGTATATTCACAGACTTGTGCAATCATTACCACTACCTAATTTTAAAGTATTTTCTTCACCCCAAAAATAAACCTCCTACCTCTTAGCAGCCGTTCTCAATTCCTTCCTGTCCCCAGTCCCTGGTAACCACTAGTCTGTTTTCTCTGTGAATCTGCCTATTCCATACATTTCATACAAATACATCATACAGTACGTGGTCTTGTGTATCTGGCATCCTTCACTTAGCATGTTTTCAAGGTTCATCTTTGTTATAGCATGTATCAATACTTCATTCTGGGGGACAACACAGGCCCGTTCCACTCACAAGAGCTTGACACTATCCAGGGAAAGCCAGAGGCCCCACACACAGTGTTGCCACTTTGGACCTTAGTCTGGCTATGGGGTCAGTGTGCCTGATGGAGACCAAGTACACGCTGCCAGCAACTACAAATGTTGGAAGCAGGAAAATAAGCTGCCTCTGTAGTTGTCTCTTAATCAGAAGAAACAAATTACAAACAGGCAAAAGTATACTTTTCTGCCATTTACATATACCTCTGTAGTTACATTTAACAGTACTATTTATTCCAGTTAATATATAGTGGTCTTTTATTTCAGCCTCAAGGATAGCTTTAATATTTCTTGTAAGGCAGGCCTGCTGGTAACAGTTCTCCCAGTTTTTGTTTATTTTGGACTGTCTTGTTTCTCCATTTTTTGAAGGATAGTTGTGCTGGATATAGAATTTTCAGTTGACATTGTGCCCCCAAACATGTTACCCCACAGCATTTTAGCCTCCGTGATTTCAGATAAGAAGTCAGTTATTCATATCATTGCAGATCTTTTATATAGGATGAATTGTTTTTCTTCTTTTGAGATTCTCTCTTTGGCTTTGGGTTTTACAGTTTGACTAGGATGCATCTAGTTGTGTATCTCATTGAGTTTATGTTAATTGTAGTTTGTTGAACTTTTGGATATGTAGTTAAATTCATTACATTTGGGAAGTTTATACACATTGTTTCTCCAAATATTCTTTCTGCTTTTTTCTCTCTCCTGCTCTGGGACTTCCAGCTGTGTTTCTTTGGATGCATGGTAATACGCCACAGGTCTCTGAGGCTCTGCTCATTTTTCTTCATTCTTTTTTCTTTCTGCTGCTTAGACTATACAGTCTCAATTGACCTATCCTCGTATTTTCCGATTCTTTCTTTGACCACCTCTGATTTTCTGTTGAGTCCCTCTAGGACATTTTTACTGTAGTTATTATATTCTTCAACTCTAGAATCTCAATCTGATTCTTTTTTTAAAAATGATTTCCAGGGCGCCTGGGTGGCTCAGTCAGTTGAGTGTCCGACTTCAGCTCAGGTCACGATCTCACAGTTCCTGGGTTCGAGCCCCACATCAGGCTCTGTGCTAACAGCTCGGAGCCTAAAACCTGCTTCGGATTCTGTGTCTCCCTCTCTCTCTGCCCCTCCCCCACTCACGCTCTATCTCCCTCTCTCTCTCAAAAATAAGTAAACATTAAAAAAAATTTTTTTAATTTCCATCTCTTTGTTTTTATTCTGTGTTTGGTTAGACATTGCTTTCATGATTTCCTTCAGATCTTTAGACTTGGTTTCCTTCACTTATTTGAACATAATTATAATAGCTGATCTAAAATCTTTGTCTCGTAAGTGCAGCATCTGGGCCCTTCATTGGCTGCTTATTTTCCTCTGCATGGAGGCCATTTTTTTTCTGTTTCTTGATATATCTCATAAATTTGCTGAAAACTAGACATTTTATTTTTTTTAATGTTTATTTCTTTGCTGCTTTTTGTTTGTTTAGTGACTTTCCTGGACAAATTCTGTAAAGTGTATTATTTGTTATGTGCGACCACTGTTAACTTCATGGTCATCTGGTAATTGCACAGAGATTTCCTTTCGTGAGCTCAACCAGTAGGTCCCCCAGCCTCTGCTTGAGGCTCTATGTGTGTGTCAGTTCCAGCTGCTTAGGCTCCACTTTAGCCTTCACTTCCTGACTCACAGAATCCCAGGTCAACCAGATAGAGATTATATAGCCTTCTTGGGTCTCTCCTGATCACGCACACAGCACTGCATGTGTGTGTGGCCTGTGTTTGTAGGAATTTCAGAGCTTTTCCCAGCCTCCTGTGGGTATCTTATTCCCCTCCATTTCTTTCACTGTGGTAAAATACACATGACGTAAAATTTGCCACTTAACCATTTTACGCGTGCTGTTCAGTGTCACTAAGTACATTCACACGGTTGTGCAGCTGCCGCCCCCCCCCCCATATCCAGAACTCTTTTCGTCTTGTAAAACCAAAAGTCTGTCAGTTAAGCAATAACTTCCCAGTTCCTTGCAACTACCGCCTGCTTTCTGTCTCCATGATCTGATGGCTCCCGGGACCTCCTACACGTGGAACCACACAGCGTCCACCCTTCTGCTGCTGCCTCGTTTCACACAGCACGGTGCTCCAGCTTCGTGCATGTTGCAGCAGGTGAAAGAACACCCTTCCGTTTTAAGGCTGAATGACACTCCATTGTATGGATATATACCAGTTGTACCTAGGAGTTCTCTGTATATTCTGAGTATTATCCCTTTTTGCAGGCTGTTGTACTCTGTGGATAGTGTCTTCTGATGCACAAAAGGTAGTTTTCATTAAGTCCGATGTCTGTTTTTTCTTTTGTTACCTGTGCCTTTGGTGTCATATCCAGTAAATCACTACCAAACCCAGTGTCCTGAAGCTTTTGCACTATGTTTTTATTTAAGAATTCTGTAGTTTCAGGTTTTACATTTAGGTCATTTATCCATTTTGAGTGACTTTTGGTAATGGTGTTGTTACGTAAGAATCCAACTTCAGTATGATAAAAGCATTTTATTTAAATATATATATTAGCATGGGGTACTGACTTTATATTTTTACTTCCCTTTATATCAGATTAAACAAGTTTCCTCTAAATGCAGACACGATTCGTTGGCATATAATTCTTGGTGTACTTACCAGAAATTGAAAAAGTGGTTCCAAGGATTGGGCAGTAAATCTTGCAAGTCCAGTGGTTTCCAAGACTTTGCTTTCAACAGCATTGAAAGTTGTCCTAATTGTCAGCTAATAGATTATTAAAAATATTGTTAATGATAGACCACTCTATGATTATTTATTTTTGGCACATTACTTGGTAAGAATCACAGAGCTGAGGTCTGGCATGCCTTCTGAGCCCTCAGTCCCATCAACTTACATTCACAGGGAGGAGAAGGAGCAAAAGAGCCAACGTTACTCTGACCTCATTTAGCAAAAACACTCCTCATGAAAGATTTTTTAGGTGTTTACTTTGGATGGTTAATAATTATTTATGAAAATGTGTAACTCGGTTTCAATCATGATTTAATCATTGTAATGACTTAGGCTACAAACTTTTTACTGTAAAAAATCTATTTATTTTATGTTACTGTATAGTTTTGGTCCATAACCCAGACATTAAGTTCACCATCATAGCCAGTTTCTGAGCACACAGTTCACAGTATACAGTTTACATTCACACCGTTGTGCATACCGTCCAGTACTCTTTCCATCTTGCAAAATTAAAACTCCATACCACTGACACAAATATAGAAATATTCTCCACAAATAGAGCCTTGTGGCCATGTGAAAAAGAATGTTTAATTCAATTTATCTGATTTTCTTGCATAGAAGAGTGGTAGGGTACTCCAGCATAAATTATTATGATAAAATACTAGGCTTCAGTCCTCTTGGAGCAGTGTGATAGAAACAAGGGACCAAACAGAAAAAAAGCCCATGTGGAATTTCTGATTGTTACAAAAGAGTTGGTTATTCTATTTTAAAATGCATGATGGTAACATCATATCACTATGGCATTTAGCTTTCATTGACTGTATTTAAAAGATCATCTGATAAAATATTTATTTTTAAAAGAAATACAGTATGCTGGAAATTATATCCCTTGCAACCATTTATTTTTGTTATGAAAAATTTAGATGCTAACTTAAAAATATGTTATCCTTTTTATAGTGGTAGTTTTTCAGAATTCCTTAGGAGGTATGTGACATTTGAAGACCACTGCATTAGTACATAGGGATCCCTATGCAAATGCCTGAACCAACTTTACAGTTTTCTGGAGACCACCCTGAAATGCCGAGCCTCACTATAGTAGTTTGTTCCCGCGGCAAGGCTCATGACAAGGTAGTGACGGCTGAGCGTCAGACACTCGCCTGCTGTCCCACATTCAAACCTGCAGAACTCCACAAAGGGAGGTATCTGTTTGGGAGGCCGTCTCCTCAGTCCAGAACAGGTACAACTTCAAAGCTAAGTGCTCATTAAGGAAAGTTTTAAGAAAAACTGACATTATGGCACCTGCCCTAGGTTGGCAGGCAAGTTAGACAGCGGCCTCAATCTACCTTTTCCTCCTGTGCCCTGCTCACAGCCCAGCCGTAACATTTCCCCTTAGAAGGACCCAGATCCACAGAGTAAAGCAACCCACAGAATGAGAGTGTTTCAAATTATATATTTGATCAGGGGAATGAGCCAGTTACAGAAAGACAAAAACGGATGATTCCACTCATATGAAGTACTTAGAGGAGTCATATTCATACAGACCGGCAGGTAGGTGGTGTCACCAGGGTCTGGGGGAGGGGCTGGGAGTCCGTGTTTAATGGGGACGGACTCAGTTGCACAAGATACGAAGACACATGGATGGGGACAGCTGCTCAGCAGTGTGAATGTATTACTGCCACTGAACTCTGCACTTAAGTAATGGTGAAGATGGTAAACTTTAGGGGCACCTGGGTGGCTGAGTCCGTCAAGCATCTGACTTCGACTCAGGTCACGATCTCACGGTTTGTGAGGTGGAACCCCACATCCAGCTCTGTGCTGGCGGCTCAGAGCCTGGAGTCTGCTTCGGATTCTGTGTCTCTCTTGTTGTCTGCCCTTCCCCTGCTTGCACTCTGTCTCTCTCTCTCTCTCTCTCTCAAAAATAAAAAAAATTAAAAAAAAATTTTTTTAATGGTAAACTTTATGTTATGTGTATTTTGCCATAATAAAAAAAATTAGGAAAAATGCTAATATCCCATTTCATACCTCTTTTTGCCAGACTTTGGGACTCATTCAACGTAAGAAGCATTGTTCACCATACTGCTGGATGGATTAACAAAGTCAGCCTCATTATCAAATACAAATCAGACTTGCTTTCTGTCAGGAAGCAGTCTGCATTCATTTTCATTTCCAATCCACACGTTAAGACGTATTTTGAAGAAGGGGCACCTGGGTGGCTCAGGTCATGATCCCAGGGTCCTGTTCGTGAGCCCCGTGTCGGGCTCCATGTGGAGCCTGCTTAAGATTCTCTCTCAGTCTCCCTCTGCCCTCTCCTCTGCTCACTCACTCTTTCTCTCTCTCTAAAAAAAAGTTTAAAAAAAATTATAAAGACGTATTTTGAAGAAAACCACTAAAAGATTGGAGAAACAAATTAGATTAACCTTAGATTGACTGCCAAATGCAGGAGGGACTTGGCCCAGCATGGGCTGTTTCTGACTGCTCACCTAGGATGTGGCCTAATCCAGGGGGAGTGAGTCAGGAGAGGCAGCCAGTGTCCCTTAAATCAGAGTGAGTGCGTGGTGTCCGGTTTGGGGGAAGAATCAAGAACCGCACATGAAACTCAGAGGCATACGCTGATTTCACTGGACACCATTGAACTCTCCTTATGTGCTTAATGAAAAGAGGGTGCATACTGATAAGAACTAATTGCTCTGGAAGTTAGCTTGTATTAGATCTGAGATGGGAGAGATGACGGCTATTGTTGAAATAAATATTCATGATGTGACGACATAACCGAATCTGAAAAAAGATCACATTAAACTAATGTAGGCTTGAACTCTTGTGTCTTCAAAAGTTTTGTGGCCCCAGGATGTGTGTGAGAGATTGTGTGCTGCTCACCCTGGGCCAGCCAATGGTGCATGCTGGGATAAATATGGAGAAGAGGAGGAATGCTGACCTTTCAGCAATGCGGGAAGGATTTCTCGGTTTGCTGTGCTGTGTTCACAGGCCCCATCTCAAGGTGGGCACCTCTGACAGCGGCAGAGCGGTGGGGGAGAGCCTTGCCGCGTGGCCCTCTGTGCTGAGCCCGGAGCCCCTCCTCCCCTGACCCAGTACGTGGGAGGAGGCCTTAGGGGTTGTGCTTGCCCATCGAAGGTGGCTTTTCTTGAACCAGTATTTCGGAAAGTCCCACTGTCCTGCGTGCTGAAGTATTTTATTCCTGGGGCAATGCGGGATGGGTGAGAGGTTTGTTTTGTTTTTTAAAAAGGGAAATGGAACAGCAGACTCTGGTTCTCAGAGATCTGTGGCCACGGAGATTTGGAGACTGATTCCCTTAAAACCAGTGGTTTTATGGTGTGGTCCCCAGCCCAAGGGCATCAGCTTCTCCTGGGAACTTGTTAAAAATGCAAATTATGGGGCCCGCTCTCCAGATCAGCCCAATCCAGACCTCTAGGGGCCTCCAGGTGATTCTGATGCCTGCCCACTTTGAGAACCACACAAACCCATATGGTTTGAGTTGATTTGCCCTTGACTAGTTGACATAATGTCTAGATGATGTAATGACTCGTATTGTGTAAACATTAGACATTTCATTTTTGTGTATTTTGGAACCACTATAATTAGTTTTCAGTTGTGTTGAAGAGCACTGAATCTGTGCTGCCTGATGAATAAAGGTCTGTATTGCCAAGCGAGGGACAACAGCATGTCCTAATCCAGAAACCCTTAGGCCAAACAGAGGTGGTGTCCTCGGATCCCAGGATGGTTCAGCCCGTGGGAGGTGACCTAGGGTCCTTTCCTGGCAGAGAACTGTGTGGGCACCTGAGCCAGGGCCAGGGACTGTCAGGAAAGTTGGGCCCTGGGTATCTCCCAGAGCAGGCGGAGTGAGTACCGTCTGTTGAGAGAGGAACCTGCTCTGTGTTTTGGGCGGGACCAGGGCCCACGTTCGTGTCTCCCTGAGATTTGTGAAGCCTTCTTTTTACGACAGTCCTTCCTTCTTTCACTTTTGCTTCCACTTTTGATCCTTCGGTCTTTTAAAAATACAAATCAGAGGCCCCTAGGTGGCTCAGTCCGTTAAGCATCTGACTCTTGATATTTGCTCAGGTCATGATCTCGCGTGGGGCTCTGCACTGACAGCACAGAGCCTGCCTGGGATTCCCTCTCTCTTGCGCTCTCTCTGTCTGCCCCCCTGTCGCTCCTACGTTTGCTTTCTCTCATTCCCTCTGTCTCTCAGTAAATACATAAAATTTTTTTAAAAATCAAATGCAAATCATATCAAATCAGTTCCTTGCTTAAAATTGAAATTGTTCCAGGACCACCCATTGCCCTCAGGAAAAATACAGAGCGTTCAGCTGGCCTTGCTTCCCTCCTGCCCATGAGTGTTTGCCCCTATCTCGGGGCTGTGCGGACACCGCAAGCTGAGCCTGGACAGCCACCCCAGGTGAAGGCCCTCACTAAGCACAGGCTCCTGTTTCAATCTCGTCCACCATACTCCTAATACTTTTTGACCTTGCTTTTTCTTCAGTAGCCTCAGCTCCAGCACCTGTCCTGTCCAGGACACAGGTCAGCGTTGAGTGAACTGATCCCCCACACTCCTGTCTCCCCTTTCCTTGTGTGTTTGCAGAAGCTCTATGAGGACAGGGACACAGTTCGCCGCTGTGTCCGGGCCTCACGGAGCCTCAGGACGCGCTTGGCATGACGTGAACAAGCCTTATTTCCCGTCCTTTCCCTGCTACTTATGTCCCCCCTGTCTCTTGCATTGTAGTTTGGGGCTGAGTTCCGGAGATTTTCCTTAGACCGTCAAAAGCCAGGGAAGTTTGAAGACTTCTACAACCTGGTGGTTCACACGCACCACATCTCCAACACAGACGTGACCATTGGCTATGCAGATGTGCACGGCGACCTGCTGCCCATCAACAACGATGACAACTTCTGCAAGGCGGTCTCGAGCGCCAACCCCCTGCTCAGGGTCTTCATCCAGAAACGAGGTACCGGGGGCCACTGCACCCATTTCAAACATGCAGTTTTCGGTTTTGTCTGTTGCTACAGAGCCATGCGTTCTCTTTTCTAGCCTGTGGTAGAAAAGAAGGTAACGTGTGTTTGGTCAACACCAGTTTATTAGAAAGTCTTCAAAATTTTAAATGCATTTTCAATCTTAAAGAGTGTTGACTTCTGATTTTTAAAGACTGAGGAAGAAATACTATTGATGCTTTCATATTTTAACTGGATGCGAGTTCGCTAACAAAACGGCATTAGCCAGTAACCCAGGAATGAAACTTGTGGTTGCTAGTGTGTGTTTTCCACTGTCTTTTTAGGATTGGAAACTTATGCTAGCTTTAAATTATAACTTTGGCTAACTTTTAGCTCTGAGGGTCTAGCTTTGCTGTAACAGTATCATTTTATGGGAAAACCGGCTGCTAACGTAGGTTAATGGTTGGGAGGGCGTGTGCCCCGCTGTTGAGTCGAAGCTGGGCCTCGTGCTGGTCTCATCTCTACACTTGGGAGAAACTTCCCATTTCCAAATAAAATACTGAAGGAAAGAGCCGCCTGCAGGGAGGCGTTTCCCGGCTGACTTGGTCGTGACTGGAACTTCTGTGCCCACAGCGAGCGCACAGACCGCCCGCAGGGGACACTTGCAGGGTGACCGCCGTGGCTCGCTGTGTTGGCTGCAGTGGCCTCAGTGGGGGCAGGAGAGCTGAGCAGAGACCGGGAGCAGCAGCCACAGTGTTCGGAACAGAAGGAGGCCGGGACGCTGGAGGCCGAGGCGTATAGCCGGGCGCCTGGTTCTGAGGGCAGGCGGTGCCTCAGTCCCTGCTGCGGCATCACGTTGTCCCGAGGGGAGAAGGCGCACGTGCGGAGAGCTCAGGGCGTGCTGGCCGCGGCTCCGCGAACATTCTCTCTTCTTGTTTGTGCTGCTGGAAGGGAACAGCGGGAGACCCGCTGACCTCACCTTCTGCCTGGTTCTCTGGCACGAGATCAGACAGCTCTGCGTCTTCAGTCCCTGCTGAGCCTGGCCGTCCCGCTGATGGCACCGTCACTGCCGCGCAGTGGCTTTTGCTTCGTCCCCAGCCCTGCAGCGTTGCTCCGCTGCCTCCACGTGACCCCGGGCTCTGCCGCGTCCTCCTGCCGGCTGCTCTGGCCGCACCTGCGCCCGGCTGCCCCCCGCCTGGAGCCGCCCTCTGAGAGAGGCCCGCCCTCTCTCAGACCGGGCTACCCAGTCACTTCGTGTCCCCTCGGCCCGTTCTCTGTCCTGTCACTCTGCTTCTCTGTGCCTTACTTAGCGGCCGTTCTCAGGGCTCCTTGCTGGCCATCGGGGCCACGTCCCGCCGCTCCGCCCTGGCCATCCCGGGTCACAGTGCTTGCTCTCAGGGTGCGGGAGGGTGAGCAGTGGGTGCGGAGCACCGTGTAAACCGGAGATCTGCACGCGGGCTTTGTCATCCATCGGTCACAGAGGGAACGAGTGCTGTCTGTGCGGAGCTGAACTGGAGGTGCCACCGAGGGCGTGCCTTTCCCTCAAAGTGCTGCTGACACCTGGCACCCCGTGCTGTGGACCCTCTGAAGCTGAGGTGACACAGGAAGCTCCGAGGTCCGTGTGCTCACGAGTGTGTCCACTTCCCAGGGGCGACTCTGGCGGCTCTGCCTCTTTTCAGCTTGCTGGCTGAGGCCCTGTGTCCTGTCTTCATTGTTTACTTTCCCTCTGGCACTGCCCTGAGAGAAATAGCTCAAAGTTTAATTGGCTGGCTCAGGGTTTCTTCCCCCGCCCCGTAGTGTGTCACCTGCAACCCGTGCCTTTCTCTGTCACATGGCAGAGACCTCTGTCAGGGACCCCAGTTCAGACCCTGCCTCTAGCACCTTCTCGCTGACTCTGACCAGCTGATCCCTAATGTTCTGGTCTATAAAATGGGAGAGCAGCGCCTACCTCAGATAGTTGTCATACTTGGGGCACCTGGGTGGCTCCGTCGGTTAAGCATTTGACTTCAGCTCGGATCGACATCTCACAGTTCATGGGTTCGAGCCCTGCGTCCGGCTCTGTGCTGACAGCTCGGAGCCTGGAGCCTGCTCCGGATTCTGTGTCTCCCTCTCTCTCTGCCCCTCCCCAACTCACACTCTGTCTGTCTGTCTGTCTCTCTCTCTCTCTCTTTCAAAAATAAATAAACATAAAAAATTTAAAAAAAACAAACAATAGTTGCCATACTTAAATAGGAAAGGGCTCCTGGGGTGCCTGGGTGGCTCAGTCAGCTAAGCATCCAACTCTATTTCAGCTCAGGTCATGATCTCACAGTTTGTGAGTTCGAGCCCCACGGTGGGCTCTGTGCTGACAGCTCAGAGCCTGCCTGGGACTCATTCTCTCTCCCTCTCTCTCTGTCCCTGCTGTGTGCTCTCTCTCTCTCTGAAAATAAATAAAAGAAAAAAGGTACTCGTAATATTCACAAAGCTCAGCGCCTCGATTCCATCTCCGGGGAAACGGGCTCTGCTCTTGCCATGCTCAGTGGACTCTTGCTGTAAATACTGTGTCCAGGTGGGAGAGGCGGGACAACTGTGTTGCTGTGGATGGTAGGAAGCAGGAGCCGTCCTGACACCCTCCATGTTCAGGACAGACTTGCTAACTGTGAGAAAGGCAGTGCCCATCTGCAGGCAGGCCATCGCTGAGGCTACCCTGGGAGGTGACACTCAGGTCCCACGTTCTTTTCCTACAGCAGGTGTTCCGAGATGTCGGTCACAGTAATACTGTTTTCATGATTTTACTGCAGCCACCCTCACTCAGTCACTTACCTAATAACTTTCTATACCGTGGTGTATATTTTAGGAGAAAACTGTACTCCTATCACAAGTGAAGAGCCATCAGCCTTCTAACAGATGTTGAAGTAAACCCACAGTTATGTTTAGGAAACATACTTTGTCTGCCACTCATTAATCTCTTACCCCAAACCACACATGCACATCACAGTGAAACTTCAGGCCAACCTCCCTTGTGAATACAGATGTGGAAACCCTCCGACAAAATACCAGGATGTGGGAATCCTATTCCCACACAGGAACTTATGCGTGACTGTTGACTGCCGCGGTGTCCATGATGGCCAAAAGGTGGAAACGCCCCAGTGTGCGCAGACCGGCGAGCGCACACAAGACGTGCGGTGGGACAGGGCTCAGTCGTAGACGGGACTGAGGGGACGCAGCTCGCGGGAACCCTGGAAGGAGGGGCAGGTGAGAGTAGCCGGGTGTGCGGGCCGCTGTCGGAGGGGTGCGTTCAGTCTGTGCTCTGAGGTGCAGAGTCTGTGTCTGCGGAGTCGCTAAAACTTATTTGTTGCCCCAAAGCAATGCTCAACGCTCGGCGGCCACTTGCAGACGCGCGGGGCAGTGGAGGGTCGGCCGCCAGTGCAGCGGGGTCCGCCTTCTCGCATCAGGTCTTCCGGCACACACGTTTCCTTGCCACCGTCTATTTACTGCTATGTTTCCCACTTTTTTGTGCTTATTCTTTTTTAATAATTGTGGCAAAATACATACAACGAAGCTTGCCACCGCTGTATACCCATCCGTCTCCACGATGCTTCTCATCCTGAAAAACCGAGTCATTCTGTCTTTTAAACCCTATCTCCCCGTTCTGCCCTCCCTCCAGCCCCTGGTGCCCACCACCCTACTTTCTACCTGTGTGATTGTGACCCCTCTAGGAGCCTCCTGGAAGTGGATTCCTGCAGTATTTGTGACTGGTTCGTTTCACTGAGCATTATGTCCTCAAGGTTCTTCTCAGGGGAGAGACTGCCAGCATTTCCTTCCTTTTCCAGGTTGAATGATATTCCATTTGAATAGGCCACATTTTGTTCATCATTCACCCATCAGTGGACATCTGGGTTTCTTCCATGTTTTAGCTGCTGTGAACATGAGACAAATATCTCTTTGAGACCCTGTTTTCAATTCTTTTGGGTATAGACTCTGTAGTGTAAATATTGCTGCTTCACATGGTAGTTCTACTCTTAAGTGTTTGAGAAACCGTCATACTGTTTTCCACAGCAGCCGCACCATTTTGCATTCCCACCAACAGCGCACAGGGTCCCAGTTTTTCCACACCCTCACCAGCACCTGTTTTCTGGTTCTTTAAAAGTAGCCATCACAATGGGTGTGAGGTGGGATCTCCTACTCTTGATTTGCAAGTCCCTAATCCTTAGGGATGTTGGTGTTTGCAGTGCTTCATGGGCACTTGTACGTCTTCTTTGGAGAGACATCTGTTCAGGTCCTTTGCCCATTTTTGCACAAGGTTGCCTTTGGTTGTTGAGTTTCAGGGGCTCTTTTTGTTGTGGATGTTAATCCCTTGTCAGATATGGACTCGCAAATATTTTCTCTCGTTCTGTAGGTTGCCTTTATACTCTGCACATTGTCTTTTGATGTACAAAATTTCTAATTTGGAACAAAGTCAAATTTGTCTATTTTTTCTTTTGTGAACTGTGCCTTTTATAACTGGCCGTGTGCTGGCCTGCCCCGAGACCTTAGTTCTCGCACGGCCTCTAGTGACTGTCTCCTGTCCTGTCCTTGCGTCTGCCCTACTCCCGGGAACAAGCAGTTCTTGCAGAAAAGGTCGGTGGTCCCCACCTCCCACAGCGTTTGTCTGTCTGGGAACGTCTTGATCTCCCTCTCGCTTTGCAGCACAGTCTTGCCGGATATAGGAGTCACACGTGACGGGCCTGTCTTCGTACACTGTTTTGAATGTGTTGTGCACTTTCTCTGAAACCCAAAGTTCCTGGTGAAAAATCTGCAGATAAGCTTACTGAGGGCCCCTTGGGTGTGATGATTCCCCTCTCTCTTGGTGCTTTCAAGATTCTTGGTCTTTTGAAAGTTTGGTTACAACTTGTCTCAGAGTGGGTCTGTCTGAGTTCATCTTATTTGGAATTTGCTGAGCATCTTGGATTTTATATTCATGTCTTTCTTAAAGTTAGGAAGATTTATAACCATTGTTTCTTCAAATATTCTCTCTGCCCCTCTCTTTTCCTTTTGAGACTCCCACAGTGTGTGTGTCGGTCCTCTTGATGATGTCCTATGGGTCCCTCAGTCTCCATTTTCTTCATTTACTTTCTATTCCACAGTGTTGATGATTTCCACCGTCGTGTCTTCAGGTTCACTGGTATTTCTCTGTTTGTTCAAATCTGTTTTGAATCCCTCTAGTCAATTTTTCATTTCAGTTATTGTACTTTTCAGCTCCAGAATTTCTTTGGGGTTTCTTTGCTGGTTTTCTCCTTCTTTACTGATATTTCCATTTTGTTCATACTTTTTTTTCATGATTTTATCCACATCTTCTAGTTCTTTCAGCATCTTTAAGATAGTTGCTTTAAAGTCTCTCTAGTAGGGGTGCCTGGGTGGCGCAGTCGGTTAAGCGTCCGACTTCAGCCAGGTCACGATCTCACGGTCCGTGAGTTCGAGCCCCGCGTCAGGCTCTGGGCTGATGGCTCGGAGCCTGGAGCCTGTTTCCGATTCTGTGTCTCCCTCTCTCTCTGCCCCTCCCCCGTTCATGCTCTGTCTCTGTCTCAAAAATAAATAAAAAACGTTGAAAAAAAATTAAAAAAAAAAAAAATAAAGTCTCTCTAGTAGATCTGACACCGGGTCCTTTTTAGGGACAGATTCTGTTGAATTATCTTTTTCCTTTCAATGGGCCGAAGTCCCCTGTTTCTTTGTGTGCCTTGTGATTTGCTGAGCGCTGGACATTCAAATCTCATGATGCGGTTACTCTAGAAATCAGATTCTCCCCCTTCCCCAGGGTTTGCTGTTTTGTTGTCATCGTTCTTTTCATGGTTGCAGGCTCTGTGCCGGGGGTCAGCCTGAGGTGTCCATTTAATGTCTTCCTCGGCCTTTTCTGAGCCTTTCCTTGGACATGTGCCATCACTTCCTAATTTCCCCCAAATAGGCAGCTGTTTTTCAATGTCCTAGTCTTTAACGTGTGGCTCCCGAAAGGGGAAAAGTGGAAAACAAAAGGGGGATAAGAGGGCACTTATCCCCTTGAAGTCACTCGAGCTGGAGGGGTGACAGCAATGGCCGCCAGCCTCTGAGTCCGCACCTGTGTGGTCAGAGCGTGGCCTCCTGCCGTTTGGGGGACGGGGTCCTTTTCGTCCACCTGGCTTCTGCGGGCTGCTCCAGAAACACGTGCCCGGCTGCCTGCCACATGGCTGGGGCGCGGGACGGGCGGGTGCTGCTGTGCTGCGAGCTGGAATGGACCAAAATCGACTACTTCTCCCGGACACGTGGCAGGCCTCGGGCAGAGTCCACAGTTCCAAAGCAGCCCCATCACACAGGTTCCGCCCCTGCTGTTGTCATCTGGGGGGGAGAGATTCCTGGGGCCCCTGCTCTGCCGTCTTCCCAGAATCCTCCTGTGCTTTTCTTGTGATTTCACTGTTGAAAATGACTCCATGCCTAGTGCAGGAGTGCTACTGAGTTTTCCTAAGTGCAAGAGGGATGTGATGTGCTGTACATAGAAAGTGCTCTTAGCTATGAGTTCAACATTAAGAATCAATAATATATACTAAATACATGTCTTTTTTAATGTTTATTTATTTTTGAGAGAGAGGGTGGGGCGGGGGGACAGAGAGAGAGGGAGTCAGGATCTGAAGTGGGCCCTCTACTGACAGTCTCTGTGGGACTGAGTCACGAGCCATGAGATCATGACCTGAGCCGAAGTCAGATGCTTAACTGACTGAGCCCCTCAAGCACCCCACTAAATATATATCTTTAAATAGAAACACATATAGCAGAAGGTTTTATGTTGCTCAGTGGATGAAAACGTTGGTCAGAGGCTCACAGGAACCTAACCGTGTATTTTCCAAATAGCCATGTTTCAGTATTCAATAATTCAATGTTCACGGAGACTTTATAGAATATAACTACCATGTATAATGAGAGTCAACTGTGTATGAGAAGTCCAAAGAGACAGAAACAGATTTGTGGTTGCTAGGGAGAGGGAGTATTGGGAGGTTAGGGTTTCTTAACTGGGCACTGAAATATTCTGTAATTCAATAGTGGTGTTGATTGCAGGCCTTTGTAAATATACTCATAACCATTGAATTATACTCCTTAAATGGGTGAGCATTATGGTATGTAAGTTATTTTTCAATAAATTATATCTCAGTATCTCTCTTACAAAATTAAAAAGTATGAGATTCAAACCAGAGTCTCCTGAGTCTGAGCCTTGACCTTGGGTGACGTCATCTGGGCTCATCTTTAGGCTTTATTTCCAAAATTCAGCCATTTTCAATATGTGTAAAAACTTGGAGTTTTTAATTAATTTATTTAGCATCAAAACTCCAGGCAGTGCTCAGGAACCTGCAGCTGGCCTCTGTTTGGGGTCCATTGGTAAACTTATGAGGTATGTAACTGGTCCTGCACAGCAGGGGTAGCAGGGCCTGCAACTTTGTTACAACAGAAATCATGGATATTCTCATATTGTATGTTCATGTGCTTATTGTAGCCAGATATTTTGAATGCTATTTACTGTAAGCACTATTTTATTTTTTTTTTTAAGTTTATTCACTCATTTTGAGAGAGAGAGGGAGGGAGTAGCAGAGAGAGAGAGAGAGAGAGAGAGAAAGAGAGAATCCCAAGCAGGCTCTGGGCTGTCACCACAGAGTCCAAGGCAGGGCTCGATCCCACAAACCTCGAGATCATGATCTGAGCCAAAACCAAGAGTTGGGCACTCAACTGACTGAGCTACCCAGGTGCCCTTGTAATCGTTATTTGAAAACACTGGTATGGATTGTTATTCATTGTGTTAGTAAGAAAGCACATACAGTGTTATATCACATATTGGCTGTAGTATTTTGATCACTGTCTTCAAAGTAACTGATTTCCTTTATAAATACACGTATTTTACTTGATGCCTTTAAGAACATTATTCTGAGCAGCCATTTCCCAACACCATCTCGCCGAGGGCCCTTGGAGCGTGCAGGGTTAGGAAGCCAGTTATGGAGAGTCTGCATTTGAGAGCTCAGATGACAGGCCAGGAATGACTTGGATTTTGTCCTCCTGGGACCCAGCCAGGGACATCTTCCTTAGGATGTTAGATGGCATTTCTGCCCAGGGGGACAAAGGACCACGCCTTTGGCCTTCACACATACAGGCTTCTCTCCTTCCACATTTAGTAGACTTCTGTAGTCCTCTGTCCAGCGCCAGACCCCTGCTAAACACTGCGGGGTCTCCCCATGTATGCACAACAGACATCATCATGCCTTTCACTTGAATGCTGTGCCCACTTAAGTAAGTTGCTGGAATCGAATTGTCCCAGGATTTGCGTACGTGGGCCACACACCCAGCCAGTGCTGGGGAGCCAATCTTCCCTGTCTCCTGCTCACTCCCCTGGTCATCCCCAAGGATGCAGGAACATTTCAGAAAGCTGGCCCAAACCAGAGAGAATGCAGGACAAGACCAGCAAAGATACTCAAAGTATCTCTTTCTATTTTTAGCAGAATAAACAGGAAATGCAAACACTAACTTTTCACCACATATCCTTCAATAAATCCCTCCAACACCAGCTTCCCAGCCCTCTTGTTATTTAAGAGATGGGCCTTTTTGCCTCCCAGGCCCCAGCCCAGAACTGGAGGTGGAATCCTGATTGAGTATCCGTGGCTCTTCTGTCCCCAGGGTGGGTGGCCTCAGGGTGTCACAGGGGGCTTGAGAAGACTTAATTATACCACAAGATTTTCAGCACAATTAGAATGCTCTGAAGTGTTTACTTGTAAAAGAAACATAAATACTGTGCGCTTCCCCGTATCTTTTCGCTGTTCTTGGTGTCGTGGTGTCCTTCTCAGTGCCTCGAATGAACAAGAGACATATGTCTGATTTATCACAAGTTGCATGATTGGGGAGGGGGAGGGAGGGAGTTACCAGAAAAAGTAATTACGGGATGTTCTTCAAAGTAAAACATATAGAATCGCTGACAATTTGGTTACATGCACTGGAAGAATCTTAAAGTGTCAGGCTGTGTAAATCCTGCTTATAATTGCTTTTCTCAGATACTTCATTAAGTCCCAGAAGTTGTGTTCGGTTTTTATGTTGGGGGTTCACTGCTTAGCAGGAAGCACTCAGGGTCTCTGACGTTTTAGGGTGCTACAATTCTCTTTCCTGAGACACTGCCCTGGGTTGGAGGCTGTGTGTGTTGAGGGCAGGGAAAAGCCTAGTTGTGCTGAAGTAACCTTGTCTGTGTCCCTGTGCTTGTAGGAACAGATGTAACACCCTCTGCTGTGGGAGCTTTTTCATGAGACATATTTGCTTCTTTAACTGCCACTGATTCCTGGAAGTTTGCATATTTGGAGAATTTCCTTCTTTTTTTTTTTTTTTTTTTTTTTTTTAATTGAAAGAAAAGGCAAACACTCTCCCGTGGCTCCACCGTGGGAACATTCAGAAAACAAAATGCCTGAAGCCTGCATTCACCCCTGGAGTGGGAGTGGAAGGGGGGAGAGAATGTGCTGATGTAGCTCATTAAAAAGAAAACAAAGCCAGAGCCACCCACCATCCAGAAGAATCCAGGGGCTGGTCCTGGGCAAACTAGCCATCTGTGCAGGCAGTCAGAAACCACGAGGTCATCGGCATCTCCTGGACACAGCTTGGTGCACCTGTGCCCCGGGGCTGCCCCTGCCCCCCAGCTGAGCCTGTGGGAGGGCGGGAAAGTGCCCCAGCCCGGTAAGCACCTTGTACATGGTGGTGACATGGAGGTGGGTTTGACTCTTTTCTTGTTTGTTTCCTGGTCACATGTTTTTTTACATATTCAAGCCCAGGGTGTGTTTATAATTTGGACTCGTGCTGTTTAAAGTCCTAATATATCATAAATATATCCTGTCATTAAACTCTTTGCAAGACTTTTTGTTTTTATTTATTTTTTTAATTTATTTTTTCCCTTTTCTTTTTATTTACTTTGAGAGAGACAGGGAAAGGGAGAATCCCGAGCAGGCTCTGTGCTGACTGTGCGGAGCCCGATGTGGGGTTCAATCTCACGAAACCGTGAGATCATGACCTGAACCATAATCAAGAGTCGGACTGAGCCGCCCGGGCACCCGTGTAAGACTGTTTTTAAAAGTCTTTTCTGCTTATAACATATTTGTAAAAGAAAATTCAAACAATGTGGAAATAAACAACTCCACCACCCCCAAGGTAACCACCGTTAGCATTTTGGTGACCCCTCCCAGATCACGTGGTATAGGTAAATAAGTTGGACATAGTTTTACATAAATAGGATCATAATAAACATACACTTTTAAATTAGTTTTAACTCACAGACATTGTTTTAAGCTAGTATTGTATTTTTTTACTTTTTGTAGATGTATGTAGACACAAACTATCTTTTAATGGAGATATATAAATGTATATATAAATGTTATATCAATGTAACAAAATGTAACCAACCACTTATTTTATATTTAAAACTTTTCCAAATTTTCATTCTTACAAACTGTGTTATACGTTTTTACCTATGTGTCCATCTGTCTCTTCTGGGTAAATTAGCCGAAATGTCTTGCTAGGTTAAAAAGCATATGTATTTTGAGCTAAGACACTGCCAGTGGAATTCTTTTTAGGAGGGCATTAGAATGACATTTGAATGGAATCTTCTTAAACACATCTTTGAAGACTGTCCTTGTGTGGCAGGAAGACTCATGAGCCTTGAATTTGCCCTCCTGAATGCTGCGGTGAAGGCCGGTGAGGGTCTCCCCAGAAGTGGGCTGTGGGCTGCTCTCCTGTTAGGACAGCAGCCAGCTTTGGACCCTGCAAGTCTGGGACCTCAGCTGCCGCCTCATGGGCGTCTTATCCTGCTCTAAACAGCTGATATCTTACGTCCTGTGTGTAGGGAGCTCCTCTCAGCCTGGCCTTGCTGGGTGCAAGCTGCAGACCCCAGGGCTAAAGTTTAGAGTAGAGGCCGTGGTTTTTGCATGGGGACATGGTTCCTGCCGAAGCTTCCACAGAGGCCACAGAGTACTGTTTGTCTGGAGGTGACCATCTCACTGATTCTTTTCTGTCAGGGCAGAGTGGCTGGTCATATGATGAGTAACATGTTTATTTAAGCCAGTTCTCAAAGAGGACGAGGTCAAGGATTCCAGTTTGGTGGGAAATAAGGCCAAGCATGGAGGCACAGCGTGGGGCTTTCTTTCAACATTGAAGCCGACAGTCCTGAGCCAAGTGATTGGTTGTCAGGCTGCCTGTGTTAGCAGGATTTCTCTTTGAAACAAATCTTTTTAAACAAAAAGCAGCATACTCCTCAGATAACGTAACAGGGCTGTGTTTCTGTTTCCAGGGTGGGTTAGGTTGTGTACCTTCGCCTATTTTTAGAAGAAAGGGATTCGTCGGCCCTTTGGATGGCCTGCCTGGTAAGCCCCACACCCTACAGCCTGAGCCTCCTGAGAGTGCCTGACTGTTTAGAAGCTGCTCAGAGCTGGGCGATCAGGTACTTCCCGTGGGAGGTGGAGCCCTGGTGCCCACCTGACCACACAGGCCTGCAGACTGGTCATTCCTCCCTGGATTCTCTGAACCCCACGCCTTCCTCAAGCACTGCGGCGAGCAAACTGGGTACCGTTCCTGCCATTTGAGTCCGGTGTCTCCTGGGGGCGTGTGGGGGTACGTAGCAGAGCCCCAGAGACGGGCCTGGCCCCGCAGGGCCGTGCAGGTGGAGTTGGGTGATGGAGAGCCACGGGCAGGGTTAGCAGGGTCTCTGTGGGACCTGACGGAAGTGTCGCTGCAGGGGTCGGTTCGTGGGAAGCCCGCCGCGCTGCCTTCCCTGAAGCCTGGCTGGAACCACGCACTCCTGCGTGTCCTGGACCACGTGCTCTGGGAGGCAGGGCCCCACCTGTTCATCTTTGGAAGCGTCTCCCACAGTCAGGACCCAGGTTCAGTCAGGACCTGGTTGTCTGGAGTGGATGCTACTGTTTTGTTCAACATTGCCAAAGGCAGGCAGAATGAGAAATGCCAGCCCCCTTTGGGGTTGAGCTTTCTGGCCCTTGTTGGGGATGGGCAGACACAGGTGTCAGCATGGGGATTTTAGAGGGATGATCTAGCTTCTAGTACCTTCTGAAAGTCAGGTCCTTGCCAGTCCCTTTTGACCCTATTGATGGTACCTGGGGAGGTCAGCCAGCCCTAACTTGGCACCATAAATTATGGAGCCCTCCCCTGAGGCTTCGCTCATAATGGCTACAGAATTACCAGCTCTTTGCTAGTTTCCTCGTTCAGCTAAGACGATGTCTCAATAGGCCTCATCCCAGTTTGTGGTTGTGCTTCTGCTCCTCCATTTAGCACCCCGTTACTGAGCACCCACAGGTTGGACAGTTACAGGCTCACCTCACATACGGGCTCCTGCCCTCGAGGGACCGGGGAAAACAGTGACCACCCAGGTGAGCGTGCTGTGGGAGCCAGAACAGAAGGTCCCGGAGGTTTTTCATGAGGAGATGGCACCAGGCTAAGCACAATGGGCAGACTGAAAAGCGTGTGTGAGTTCATGGGAGAAGCAACAGGTTGTGGGGCTCAGTCTCGAAGCACCAGGCTGAAATGAGCCTGGGAAGAGATGGTAGGAGAGGACCGGGGCCCAGCGAGCACCGAGACGGTCTGGTGATTGTTCCCTTGCCTGCCAACAGTGGGTGTGCACCGATGAGCTGGGACTAGAGTAGGAAGCCCCTGGCAGAGGACGCCGTCGGCTGAGAGACCCCACAGGACCGGCAGACAGGAGAAGACACGTGGGGAAAACGCCTAGAGTGATGTACAAGCTCTGTGACCAGTTGCACGTCTCGTGGGAATCTGTTCTCAGATGACCTCAAGTTGAGATGGGTCTTAGCATGTGGCTGATTAAAACATCTGCCGTAGGTAAGGGGTAGTTGATAGGTATTAATTTTAAATTGTGCTCTCTTAAGCATCTCGCGTTCAAACCATCTTTGCTGGAAAAGGGCACCAGGATCTGAACACATTGAAATTCTTCCTCTTAGCCACAGGCTAGCCCACTGAGTCTACACCTAAGTTGTGGTCTTAGTGTAACAAAGCTGGGGGCACTATTTATGCCCATGTTGAACCCATCGAATGTCATTCCATCTGGAGGAAAATCTTTTTAGGAAGGAGTGAAGTTACTTAAGAGAGCCTACAGTTACCTTCGACCCTGGAGGGCCCCAAGAGGCAAGGACGCCCCTGGGACAGGCTCTACCCGCTCTGTGTAGCCATGTCTGTTTAAAAGGTTTTCTTGTTCCAGAGGGCAGGTGTGGGAGGCCAGGAGCCGGTGGAAGTCCAGGTGGACTCTCAAAAGCCCACGCTCCAGCTGAATCTGGCCTCAGCAGAATTCACAGGGAACAGAAGGGAGTCATCCCACATGGGCAGCTGGACAGGAAAGGGGATGGTCTGTTTTAGAAAAATGGTTTCCAAAGCCCTGTGTGAAATTACTGTGGTGCCCCTCCGTCCCAGGCCCTTGGACTCACAGCTCTGGAGATGTTTGCCTATTCATTTGTTCCTTTTTTACTTTTCTTTCTCCATCACTTCCCAAACTTCCAGCACTGTTATGCCAGCCTCACCCCCTTCTCTGTGTCTGTGCGACTCCACTGGGTGGCCATGCTGGAGAGAACACAGATGATTTACCTGCACTAGCTTGGAGTCCAGAGATATAAAAATTTCCACTGTGAACTTTTCTCTCCCAGAAGCGTAAGCAAGATTTGGATTTCCTCCTGCACAGTGGTCTGTCTTCCTGTTTTTGCCGGTATCTCTATTTTCCACCCTGTCCTGTGGGAAAATGATTCAGCACGGAGGCCACCGGCCACAGCACATCCCCTGGCACCCCAGGTCTTCTCCCGAGCCGTTTCGTAGCAGCCAACACATGCAGACAGAACTGGGACGAGGCTGACAGCTAGCCTGGGGAACGCAGGCAGGATGCGGCCCCTGGCCTGCCAGCCCCACCCCTGCCCACCACTAGGCTGGGAGACTGTGCAGGGGAGCGTCACTACAGTGTGTATTAACCACTGATAGTGGAAAAACCTCCGTAACATAAAACTTACCATTTTAACAATTTTAAGTGTACAGTTCGGTAGGGTCAAGTGCATTCCCACTGGTGCACGGTCACCAGCCATCTCCTGAACTTTCACATCCTCCACACCGAAATTGTACCCATTAAAGCCTGCCGTGTTGGGTGAGTTCAGGTCAAGCTCTGGTCGGATACTTTCCCAGAACATATCTACGTATATCTGATGTACGTCTGTCATCTTGTTAGAAATTTCAAATCAGAGGGTAAGGAATTATACTTTTTCCAAAAGCACATTGTCACTTGCTGATGGGAGTCACCACATCCCTGCAGAGAACCAGGCCTTCCCTGGGGGCTGTGTCTGTGGCCCAACCCTTCTCCCTCTGGCTGCTGGTGACCGCACTGGAACCCGGGGCTGGCAGGGACGGCCGTGCATGTCGTAAGTCTCAAGTTAAATTACCCCAGGAGGAAGCGCCTTCCAGACACTCTGGACATAGCAGGGCATGAGCCATGACTCAGAAGAGTCGGTCACCCCATCCCTGTCTTCCGCTTGCTGGGGACCCTCTGACCTATGGGGAGTCCAGGTTGGGAAGTCATCCCGCGATGGCAGCCTCTGTGCTGCCTTTATGTGCTGGGACAGGAGACCACCGATGGCCTGGGGCTTCTCTGTCAGTCCAGCAACAAAGAGCTGCGGATGTGCTTTCTCCTGGACATCTCTCATTCCGTGTCCCAGACACTGGGGGGGGGGGGGGGGGGGCATCGTGACAGCCCAGCTACACAGCTCCCTCCCTCCCTGTGGCTGATAAGCCTGGAGGCTCCACTGACAGACCTAAGAGCAGGAAGATGGTGAGGTTTGGGGCAGAGCTGCTGCTTTTCCAGACCCAAGTGCTGCTGCTCTAACCATCCTGCCTCCGCCCTTGAACCATAATCAAACCTTCCCCGGCGTCACCAGACCGCCTGTGGCACCCCCTCCCTGGGTGTCGCCGGACCGCGTGCGGCACCCCCTACCTGGGTGTCGCTGGACCGCGTGCGGGGCCCCTGGCGTCACTGGACCGCGTGCGGCACCCCCTCCCTGGTGTCGCCGGACCGCGTGTGGGGCCCCTGGCGTCACTGGACCGCATGCGGCACCCCCTCCCTGGGTGTCGCTGGACTGTGTGCAGGGCCCCCAGGTGTCGCCAGGCTGCGTGCGGGGCCCCCTCCCCGGGTGTCGCTGGACCTCGTGCGGGGCCCCCGGTGTCGCCGGAACGCATGCAGGCCCCCGGGTGTTGCCAGACTGCGTGCGGCACCCCCCCCCCCCCCCCGCGCCTGGCCCCCCGCGGGGCGCCCCCCCCCCCCCCCCCCCAGCGTCGCTGGACCGCATGCAGGGCCCCCGGCACAGCCTACCCTTCAGGGCATCCCAACAGCCGGCCCTCAGAGCAGTCTCCCCTCAGCCTTGGCCTGCCCTGGGCTGCAGTTGGGGTGGACATTTGGTTGAGGCCTCTCGGCGGGGGGGGGGCGTCCCTGCCGATCCCCATGTGACTTCAGTGGAGAGGTCGGCCTCAGTGACCCCAAGAGAATAATTATCGATGCCGCTTATCTGCAGGAGCACGTCCCCTGCCACAGGGCACTTTGTGTGTCGGGGTCTCCTGTAGAGTGCCCTCTCACCTTTGACCTGAGCACCACCCAGGGTTTTCCAGCTTCCCTCGGTGGTTGCACAGAGGTTCTTTGTGTGGTTAACACGGAGAATATAAAGCACACATTTTCGATGTTCAGGATCGCCAGTGGGCGGAGTCAGAAGATTCGGGGTCTGGGAGACAAGTTGTCGCGTGAAGAGGGGAACCCCCACATGGGGAAAGTGTAACCTGGACTGTGTCTCTAAGGAACGAGTCTTCGGGGCGCCCCCCCCCCCATTGCCCAGTGCGCAGGCACGAAGGGTAGCAAACGCCAACAGAGCCTCCTGCTCCGTCGGGATCACAGGAATTTGAGGTTGCTGTAACGCTAAGGGGTTGTGTAGTCCAGCCCTATGACCTACAGGTGAGGACACAGGCCCTGCACGTGGTGCTGCAGATCTAAGGGGCTGCCGATTCCACAGGAGGCGTTGCTGGGGTTCCTGCTGACTGCCAGGCGCCTCTGAAGTTAAATCTGCCCTAAACCCTCACTGCTTTTCAGTCTTCATGCCCGGTGCTGAGACCCAGCTAATGCTCCCGTGCCCCCCTGCTGCCAGGGTTGTTCTCCAGATGCTTTGCCTGGCCTGGCCAGTGACTGCTGAGCATTCCTAGGACGGGTGTGGGTGGGGCGGAGGGGAGTGACAGGCTGCACACATGGTGTGTGTTTCACAGGCGTTTCTGAGTCTGTGTTACAGACAGGCACTCGTGAGCCCTATTTTCTGCACGCAGGCAGCGATTTTCTTGTGTGGGCTGCAGGGGCCAGTGAGGGTCCAGGGGCTGTGCGGTTGTCACGGACGAATCGGGGCACCCTCGCCCACAGACCCCACAGCACCCTTCCCCCTGCCCACCACTCCCCCAGCCCATAACGTGGGGCTGGGCTGTCTCTTTCACAAAGGAGAACCTGAGCCCCAGAGAGCTGCCAGGGTCCAACCTGTGCCTGGATCTGCCTGTCCAAAGCCTGTGCTCTGGTGTCTCCTCCCACGGCTGTAGTTGCGAAGAAAGCATGCCCTGGGCACACGTACTGCCTGGCACATGGGTTAGAGTCTCCGTTTGCCTGAGGGGGAACGTCAGGAAATGGCCTAGGATGGCAAATTCCTTGGACGACAGCATCTGGAGGGTGAGCCAGCGTGCATTGTGGCTCTCTGTCTGCCCACCAGGCGTGACCCCAGCCAGGACTTTCCTGGCCCAGATGGTTGTTGCCGCACTGGGCAGCTTCTTAGAAATGCCAGGAAGATGACGCATTCCAGGGGCTTCAAGACATATTAAGTGGACAACACAGAGTTCAAAACTGTGTGTGCTACATTGCCCTCCGTAATGGAAGGCGACGGTAAGAATCTCTGTTCATATTTGCTTACATTTGCATAAATAGACTGCAGATAAATAAGCTAAATAAACTGGCAAAAGATCACAACGTTGGGTGGGGGTGAAGAGTGGCTCTGGGTTTGGGGGTTATGTCTGGGTGATGAAATGTTCCGGAATCAGTTACATGGCTCTGTGAAGCACCAGAAACTTGATTTGCACACATTCAGCAGTGAACCCTGGTAGATAAATCACATACCGTGTGATGTCTCGGTCCAGCTGCTTAAAACATCTTCCTGAAGCAGCACCACGTTTGGCTCGGAGCCTCCATCCACTAGCTGAATTCCTGGCGTTTCGCCCCTTCGCTCCAGAAGGAGATGGAGTGGGGAGGGGCTCCCGTGAACCCTCGTGGCCCCAGGAAGGACTGGGGGCAGGGGCTGCACCCCGAGCATGGTGAGGAGGCACCTCGCGTATGCTGCCACAGCTCTCGCTGGTGTCCGTGCTCAGGAGATGTTAGTGCCAGAGCAGAAGACGACAGAAGTTGGCGGTCTCCTTGGTGGGCTCAGAGGAACAGAGCCGTTGGCCCAGTGGCCCTCCCCTTAGGACGGGCTGCTCCTGCGGGACTGGGCCTTGGTGGAGTCAGGAACGGCCTCTCTGGGGCTTCTGCCATCCCCTCGGAGAGGAAGGAGGGTGGTCAGTCCAGCGCGCCGGCCAGGCCTGGGCTGTTAACGCCGGCATGAGAACCACTGAAGGAGGTCTGCTCTAAGTACAGGCTTTCCTGCCAGCGGTTATTTTTGGCTGTTTCGATTACAGTTGTCCTCTCCGGTAACTGCCATGATGTCCCATAAACACAGGCTGAAGCACAACGTGGCTGCAGGGCCAGGGCTGGGCGGGCAGACACGTGGATGGTCCTGCTCCTCCTGGAGGTGACAGCGACCCTGTGAGGCTTCAAGTAGAGACTCAGAGATTGAGCCGGTGAGTGGCAGCCATGGCCTCTGACTCGGTGGATGCTGTCACCGATGCACCCTCTGTGGGCACCTAAAACTGCTCAGCTGCAGCCGATCACCCAGCCCAGGCTCTCCGGGCCCCACCAGGCTCGACCGTAGGTTAGGCAAGCCGGCTTTCCCGAAATACCCACTGTCCATTGTGCCCTGGCAACTGCAGCGCAGAGCAACTGGCATGGATGCCGTCCTGCTTCTGAGACAGGCTCCCGAGAAGCTACGGGAAGTCAGTCGACGATTTTGTTGGGAATTGGGAGGGGTTCTTGTTTCTGCTTTTCCATCTCCTTTCTCCTACGCCACGAACAAGGCTTCAGTGTCCGGTGTGGAAGACAGAGGGCGCTTCTCCTTGGGAAGGGGAGGGGAGGGGACAGGACCCGAGTCACTTTGGCCACCAGCAAGGTTGGGTGGGCCTGCTGAGGCAAGACCTGCTCCTGGTTGTTAGTCACCCCTGGGGATGCCAAGTGCAGACCGCGGGCCAGCAAGACAGGCCAGTGTTCTTTGTCCCTGGTTGGAACGGAGGGTGCACAGACCATCACTTCTGGGTCTCAGAAGGTGGCCCCAGAGGCCTGGAGGACACCAGCTCCATGTCCTGGTGCCCCCTCACTGTGCCGGTAATAGCTGGGCCCCTGGAGCCATGGGAGCACTCGTGCCCACTTCCCAGTGGTTCCTCAGTCCAGTTCGGGGACACAGGACGAAGCGGCGTCTGACTGCTCTACGGCAAAGACTTGGGAGGAGCAGGAACCTTCTAGAGTGCAAAGGGTTGACTGAGTCCACTTCTGGCTTGTGAAGTCTATTGTCTGAGATCAGCTCTGTGTTTCTGTTAGTCTCGCTCCCTTGGAACCACCCCTGTCCTCCACTTCCTGGGTTAGCCTTTGCCCTTCAAGGGAACCACAAGGAGAGTGAGCCCCAGCTTCTCAGCTCACCGGCCACGCCACCCTGGGCAGTCCCCTTCATCTCTCTTGTGACCCAGCGTCCTTCCTGTCAGACTCAGAAATGTTCCTGGCATATCAGCTCCAGCTGCTGCCACCCTCCTTCCCCTTCCTGTGGCCCCTGGAGCAGGTGCGCGGAGCTCTGGGTGCAGGAGGTGGGGCACAGGTGCCCCAGGACCTCCCTGAGAATGAGCTGCACCCCTCATCAAAGCTGGTCTTTGGGGCCCCAGTGTGCATGGTCCTCACACTGCCCATCACATGTGTTCTGTCTGCAGGACAACGTTCCTTCCACTCCGGAGCGAAACTTAAGAACCAGGCTTCACTGTTCTTAAGTTTCGCTCCGGAATGGAAGGAACGTTGTCCTGCAGACAGAACGGTTCCGTATTGAGCTCTCAGTGGGAGACACCTGCTGTGCAGAGCTGTGGGGACTGCCCTACGTCCATGGGGGATACCATGAGAACTCTTTTTTTATTATTATTTAAATTCAAGTTAGCTAACATACAGTGCAATATTGGTTTCAGGAGTAGAATTTAGTGATTAATCACTTGCATACAGCACCCAGTGCTCATCACAAGTACCCTCCTTAATACCCGTCACCTATCTAGCCCATCCCCCACCCACCTCCCTCCATCAGCCCTCAGTTTGTTCTCTATTATTAGCAGTCTCTTGTAATTTGTTTCTCTCTCCTCTTGTTTCCTCCCTTCCCATATGTTCATCTCTTTTCTTTCTTAAATTCCACACATGAGTGAAATCATATGGTATTGGTCTTTCTCTGATTGACTTATTTCACATAGTATAATACATTCTAACTCCATCCATGCCATTGCAAATAGCAAGATTTCATTCTTTTTTATGGCTGAGTAGTATTCCAGTGTGTGTGTCTGTGTGTGTGTGTACACACCACATCTTCATTATCCGTTCATCAGTCAATGGACATTTGGGCTCTCCCCGTAGTTTGGCTATTGTTGATAATGCTGCTATACACATTGGGGTGCATATATCCCTTTAAGTCTGTATTTTTGTATCCTTTGGGTAAATACCTATAGTGCAATTGCAGGATCATAGGGTAGTCCTATTTTTAGTTTCTTGAGGAACCTCCATGCTGTTCTCCAGAGGGGCCGCCCCAGTTTGCATTCCTACCAACAGTGAAGAAGTTTCCCCTTTCTCCTCATCCCCACCAACATCTGTTGTTCCTTGTGTCGTTAATTGTAGCCATTCTGACAGGTGTGAGGTGGTATCTCAATGTGGTTTTGATTTGTATTTCCCAGATGATGAGTGATGTTGAGCATCTTTTCATGTGTCTGTTAGCCATCTGGATATCTTCTTTGGAAAAAAAGTCTATTTGTGTCTTCTGCCCATTTCTTAAATGGGTTACTTGCTCTTTGGGTGTTGAGTATAATAAGTTTTTATAGGTTTTGGATACTAACCCTTTGTCAGATATGTCATTTGCAAATATCTTCTCCCATTCTTAGGCTGCCTTTTAGTTGCATTAATGTCTCCATCATGGAGATAAAAGGCTCCTGGGCAGAAGTTTTTTATCTTGGTGAGGTCCCAATAGTTCATTTTTGCTTTGGTTTCTCCTGCCTCTGTCGATGTGTGTAGTAAGAAGTTGCTCAGGCTGAGGTCAAACAGGTTTTTGCCTGTGTTCTCCTCTAGGATTTTGATGGTTTCCTGTCCCACTTTTAAGACAAAATTCATCCATTTTGAATTTATTTTTGTGTATGGTGTAAGAAAGTGGTCCGGTGTCATTCTTCTGCACGTCACTATCCAGTCTTCCCAACACCATTTATTGAAGAGACTTTTTTCCATTGAATATTCTTTCTTGCTTTGTCAAAAATTAGTTGACCATCCAGTTGTGGGTCCATTTCTGGGTTTTCTATTCTGTTCCATTGATCTATGTGTCTGTTTTTGTGCAGGTACCATACTGTCTTGATGACTACAGCTTGTAATATAGCTTGAAATCCGGAATCATGATGCCTCCAGTGTTGTTTTTCTTTTGAAGATTGCTCTGGCTATTCAAGGTTTTTTGTGGTTCTATACAAAGTTTAAGATTGTTCTAGCTCTGCAAAAAATGCTGGTGCTATTTTGATAGGGATTGCATTAAATGTGTGTATTGCTTTGGGTAGTATTGAATGTACAGAATTTATAGTATTGAAGTATAGAATGCTTTCCCATGTCTTTGTGTCTTCTTCAATTTCTTGTATAAGTGTTCTAGAGTTTTCAGAGTATAGATCTTTTACCTCTTTAGTTAGGCTTATTTATTCCTAGGTATCTTACTGGTTTTGGTGCAACTGCAAATAGGATTGATTCCTTAATATCTTTTTCTGCTGCTTCGTTATTAGTGTGTAGAAACGCAAGATTTTTGCAGGTTGATTTTATATCCTGCAACTTTGCTGAATTCATGTATTAGGTCTAGCAATTTTTTGGTGGTGTCTTTCAGGTTTTCTACATAGAGCATCATGTCACCTGCAAATGGTGAAAGATTGACTTCTTCCTAGCCAGTTTGGATGCCTTTTACTTCTTTTTGTTGTCTGATTGCTAAAGCTAAGCCTTCCAGTACTGTGTTAAATAGTAATGGTAAGAATGGACATCCTTGTCTTATTCCTGACCACAAGGGAAAGGCTCTTAGTTTTTCCCCATCAAGGATGATACTAGCTGTTGATCTTTCAGATATGACCTTTATGATGTTGAGGTATGTCCCATCTATCCCTGCTTTGTTGAGGGTTTTTATCAAGAAACGATGCTGTATTTTGCCAAATGCTTTTTCTGCATCTATTGACAGGATCAGATGGTTCTTACCCTTTCTTGTATTAATGTGGTGTATCACATTGATTGATTTGTGAATAGTGAACCAGCCCTGCAGCCCAGGAATAAATCCCACTGAATCATGGAGAATTATTATTTTAACGTGCTGTTCAATTCGATTTGCTCCAATCTCATTGAGAAATTTTGCATCCACGTCCAGGGGTATTTGGCCTATAGTTCTCCTTTTGAGTGGGGTATTTGTCTGGTTTTGGAATCACAGTAATGCTGGCCTCATAGAATGAGTTTGGAAGTTTTCCTTCCATTTCTTTTTTTGGGACAGTTTGAGAAGAATAGGTATTAACTCTTCTTTAAATGTTTGGTAGAATTCCCCTGGGAAGCAGTCTGGCCCAGGACTCCCGTTTTTTGGGAGATTTTTGATAACTGATTCCATTTCTTTGCTGCTTATGGGCCTGTTCAAATTTTCTATTTCTTCCTGTTTCAGTTTTGGTAGTTTATATGTTTCTAGGAATTTGTCCATTTCTTCCTGATTGCCAAATTTGTTGATGCATAATTTTACATAGTATATTCTTGTAATTGTATTTCTGTAGTTATAATCTCTCTTCTTTCATTCATGATTTTATCTATTTGAGTCCTTTCTCTTTTCTTTTTGATAAGTCTGGCCAGGCGTTTATTAATTTTGTTAATTCTTTCAAAGAACCAGCTCGCAGTTTCATTGATCTGTTCTACTGGGTTTTGTTTGTTTGTGTGTTTTGTTTCTATATCATTTATTTCTGCTCTAATCTTTATTATTTCCCTTCTTCTGCTGGCTTTAGGCATTATTTGCTGCTCCTTCTCTAGCTCCTTTAGGTTTAGAGTACAACTCTTAATTGGATTCCTGCTCAATTTCTTACGTTGGTTCTAAGACCAGAAAAGATGAGAAGACATTGACCATGAGGTAGATTTTAGGGACTGGGGGTGAAATGCTTGTTAGCACTCAATTACAGATGAGACTGAGCAGCTACCTGGGGTTAGAGGGTGAGTGTGCATGAGTGTGTGTGTCCTACTGTAACCCAGAGTCTTTGGTTATGTGCCTGGAGTGATTTTGCTTCGGGATGGCATGACATTCAGGTAACTTTGGCTCCAAATTTAGGGAGATAGGAAAGACAAAGTTAATTTACTTTCATTAATGTTAGTTTTTAATCCCTTCTTCCTAATGTGTTAAAAGTTAAAACACCTTCTGAGGACATAATTGGCCATTCAAAATGGATTTGTAAGTAGATACCCAGTGGCTTAGGCAACTGTGTGCACCAGGGAATTCATTGCTCATACCAGCCAAGTGAATCAGCACTCACTAGACTTTTACTAGTTGAGGTAAATTACTGGCAAATATCCAGGCTGCCCACCTAAAGTGTACAGGACCTTCCAGATCATCATAGACTACGATTTTCTTTTCTTTCATTTAAAAAAAAAATTTTTTTTAATGTTTATTTTTGAGAGAGAGAGAGAGCACGTGCAAGCGGGGGAGGAGCAGAGAGAGGAGGAGATACAGAATCTGAAACAGGCTCCAGGCTTGGAGCTGTCAGCACAGAGCCTGACATGGGGCTTGAACTCACGAACCGTGAGATCATGACCTGAGCCGAAGTCGGACGCTCAACCAACTGAGCCCCCCCAGGCGCCCCTACGATTTTCTAATAGTACTCCAGAAAGAACAGTTTCCTTGAGTCCAGAGCAGGACCTGGGAGGATAAGAGGGCCTGATGTAGATGCATGCTCAGCCCTGTGTTGGATCCTGAGTGTCGGCAGGGCACTGGGAGGCACCGGATCCAAGCACAGATGATGAGGGGAAGCCCCAGAAAACAAGCCCAGACACCTGCTCCAGGTTTATCTCCGGGCTTAGCCTCTCTCCTCACCGTGCTGGAGATGGCTTGTCTGCTGAGGTCTTGGTTGTGCCTTTGCCAACTCAGAGGACTGGACGGGGGTCTTCCCCACCCAGGGGAGCGAGGCCCCCTGTCCACAGGTCGCAGGGAGGGAGGGTCTCGTCAGCCGAGTGAGGAAGGCGCAGGCTCTCAGGGCTGCCCGAGGTGGTGGCCGTCACTAAAGTGGTGGCTTGAGGGTGAAGGAGGCGCTTTCCTCGTTCCAGACTGGTGTCATCTGTCACCGTGGCACCTGAATCTCTGCCTCCATCCTGCCTCTCAGTTGCTTATCTGGTAAAGGTGCCATTACAGCTAATGAAACAATGTTGGTGAAGTGCTGAGGCTCCTTGGTTCGTGTGAAGCATCACTGAAGCCACGCGAACACAGGCTTTGTTTCACCACTCTCCTCCCTTCCACGGACTGAAACCAACGGCAGATGTTTGTCACCACCCTGGGAATGCTGCTGCCTCTTCTGCAAAGCCCGAGACTTCACTGCTGTCGCCTCCGAGAACTTCACAGAAGCTGGGATAGAACTGTCTGGAATGGCCAAAAGTTCCAAGTTTGTACAAAGTAGGAGGAAAAGAGCCTTCCGCACAGTGGATGGCCGCCGTGGTCAGAGATGCACTACAAACCAGCACGGCTGTGATCACGGCACCTCAGAGGAGTGGGGGTGGGTGGGGGTGGGTGGGGGAGGTCTGCAGTCGGCCAGGGCTTCCCAGGTGTGGCAGCCCCTGTCCCCCACCATGAGACCCGCAGCCTGGGGACAGGCGTGGAAACGGAGATGCGAACATATCCAAGAAAGCGAGGCGAGTTTAATTCCCTAGCAGTGATTTTAGCCCAGTTGGGAAGGAGAATAGATTAAAAGTCAGGAGACGGTTAGGATCTCTCACAACGCTTACCCTTAGGAGGCGTTCTGAGACTGCAGCATCAGGGAAGCGCGTGCTGTTGGCCGGTGAGACCGAGTACTTCTTGTTTCCTCCAAACCTGGAAGGAACCATTTTATTTTGTAATAAAGTTTTTTGAACAAAGACTTTATTGAGATACAATTTATATATCACATAATTCACCCATTTCGAATGTGCAGTTCAGTGGTTTTTAGGGTGTTCACAAAATTGTGCCACCATGAACAAAATCAGCTTTGGAGTCTTTTCGTCACCCCAAAAAGAAAGTCTGCACCTGTTGAGTTCTTTCTCCCCCAGCCACTGGGCTGGTCTCCATCTCTGTGGATCTGCCTGTCCTGGACATTTCACATAAGTGAACTCGTGCAGTACGTGGTGGTCCGTGACTGGCGTCTTTCACTCCACACCGTGTTCCTCAAGGGTAACCGTGAATGACACTCCATCGTGTGGATGGGCCACGGTCTGTTCCATTCCTTCACTGATGGACACTTGAGTTGTTTCCCCTTTTGGCTGCTGTGAACATTTGTGTACAAGTCTCTGCACGTGGGGTTCCATTCAGTCTGGGGGTTCCTCGAAAGCGTAAACAGGGAGTCACCGCGTGACCCAGCAGCTCGCCTTGGGGGTCACTGTTACTTCGTCGTCTCCCACCTGGGCACCTCCCACGTCCTTTTCTCAGCTAACTGCCCTGACTAGAACCTCCAGTGCAGCATCCCGTCCAGGAGCGGACGTCCTCGCCCTGCTCCTGACCTTCCTGATGGAGGCTTCACCTTTCACCATCCCCATGACTATTGCCGTGGGCTCTTCGTGAATGCTTTCTATTGGGTTGAAGGTCTAATGTTTCTTTCTTACATCAGGGGTTAAATGCATCTGGGGGAGGGTTCTTAATTTCATCTTGTTTGAGAAATAAAACGGACCAAGGAAAACAGAGCTACTGAGCACTAACGTATTTACAAAAAAAAAAAAAAAAAAAAAAAAAAAAAATCTATAAAATCAGGGTTTGAAGCTCTTTCTGTAGCGTCAGCCTTCACTGAACATGCATCCCTGGGGTTAGAGTTTAGGTCTGTGTCTGTACATGTGGCTTCTTTAACTGCTCGGCGCAGACGAGGATGTGTGAGTGGATCTCCTGACTTGGAGAATTTTAACTTCATGCCACAGCCTTGTGTACAAGATACTCTTTTCTCCCCACCCCACTTTTTTTTTTTTTCCTTCTTTCTTAAAAGAAGTGTAAGAAGTCATTGAGGCTGGTTTTGATATGGAAAGATCGTGCTGACTGGTTTACTAAATTCAGCTTTTGTGGCCTGGGGGCTGGTGGGGAGCTAAAGCCAAAGGAATGTCTGTAGAAGGAAGGAGGTTTTTCCCCGTTATTCATAGCACAGGGATGGAAACAAAGGATGAAACCATTCAAGGCCACACTGGAGGCCCTGCGGGAGCCAGGCCTGCAGCGTATGCCCTCGGGACCAGTGAGAATTGTCTCAAGGGTGCTGGCAGTCTGTCAGTTGGTTGTTTTAGTTTTTACAAGAACCATTGGGAAGACCAGCATATTTTCCCCCCTCTGCTGTTTGTGTCTTTGCCCAGTGCTCAGTCATGGCTAGTTTCACGGAAGCTCCTCGGGTCTGGAGGTTCTCATTTCTTCGATGCCTCCTTCCGACGGTGAACTTGCGGGAGGATGCGGGCATGTGGGCCGGTCTCCAGGGAGGACCTCTGAGCCTCCCCTCTGCGCTGATGGCCGCTGGCTGGCCCCCAGGCTCGGGGGATCTCTGACCCGTGGCTGGCGTGCTGCTCCAGCTTTCTGGCATGTGGTGCCCTCGACTACTGCACAATAGACTAAGGCTGTTTATCACCTCCCAGGTGATTTCAGGGTAATTGAGAAAAGTGTTGGATTAGCGCCCGTTTTTCCAGTGAAAGCTGTCTTTATGCAGTTTGTGTTCGTTCTGAGAACACATTGGCCAAAAACATTAATACCTTAGAGTGTGAATTAACTTTTAGTATGTATTTTCAGGTATTATTAGAAATAAGTTTAAAGTTGAGGTATCAAAATGTGTCAAGATTGATCCCTCGGCCATTAACAAATAAACGTGTTTATTGTCAGTAGAAGCTGAGTTCTCTAAGATGGTTCCAGAGCCCAGAGCCACACGCAGCACCTGTCCTGGCTCCTTCAGCCCTTCCTTGAGTGCGACTGGGAACGGAAAGCAGGGCTGCTTCTTGTCTGAGCCACCCAGCAGAGTGGCCAGGCGTTTTGGGAGAGGGACTCAGCAGTTCAGGGTCAAAGGCAATGTCACACTGTGGTTGCAGGAGGACCTCGAGTACTTTGGGTGACATGGCCAGCAGATGGCAGGACACCCAGCCTCAGTTTCCCTCCTAGCACAGGTGAGGAGCAGAGAGGCAGATACAGGTGTGTGAGAGCTCTGGCTCACAGGGGCTTCCCACCGGCGATACGCACGTGGTCCCAGGATCTTGTTAGGGTGCAGGTTCCATCGAGCCAGGCCAGCTCTGATTTTGCTCGTCTCGCTCCCTGGGCAGCTTCACAGACCAGCCTGCACAGCAAGACCCTGCAGCGGCTCACACAGGGCTGGCTTGGTTCCACTGGGAGGGGCGACACCAGACCCCGTCAGGCCAGGAGTAGAAGACGGGTCCCAGTAGGGGCCACACTGTCATGAGAATGGCCCAGCCCTCCCCTGCCGGCCTCCCGTCCCAGCCTGCCATAGGCCCGGACCCAGACTACACGCCTTGTGTGGACGCTGGGGTAAGAGAAGGGTCACTTCTGCAGGCAGCTGTGTGGGTGCTCCGTGTCCCGAGTCAGAACCCAGGATGGCTGGGGGTGAGTTCCTACGGAGGCCCAGGCTCAGGTGTTCTGAAGGCTGCTTCCTACACCACCCCATGTGTTCCCATGTACACACTGCGGCTCCCAGAGACCCGGCTGGGGCAAGGACAGCCACATGCCCATCACCTGCCCTCCCGGGGCTCCTCCATTGTGGGGATGTCATGCCTGCCCCCGCCCCAGGACCTGGTTTCTCCTGCTGACCATAGCCTGGTCTTCTGGCCCATTCCCTGTGTGTGGCCCACAATCCCTTCCAAGCCTGAGAAAGGCTCCCAAGTGCTAGGCTCTTGGGCAGTGGACAGACAAGCCCTCCTGAGGCTGCAGCCAGGAGACAGGAGCACAGGTGGCTGCAGGGAGTAAGGGAGGGGGGCTGTCCAGATGTGGTTTAAGTCAGGGGCCCACCTGCACTGCACCCTCACAGTGGCCCAACCACACACAGACACCACAGGGCCACACTGGTTCTGTCGTTCGACCCATGTTTTCACACAGTGACTGTTACTCAGTTTCAGGCCTCTGGGCAGCCAGACTCTGCAGGGGGCCACCTGCCACGTGCTGGACATGTGTGCACATCAGGGGTTGTACCTCGGCACTGCCGACACCCCAGCCGCCTAACTCTGCTGTGGGGGCATCCTGCGTGTGTGGGGTGCTTATCAGCACCCCAGCCCCCTCCCACGTGATGCCAGTAGCACCCCCAGTTATGACACCACGTGTCCCTTGGGGTCAGGAACCTCTGGGGTAAGTCATGACTGTTCCCTGGGTGTCCTTTTCGGTGCTGTGATGAGGAAGGGGCTGGGCTTACAGGCTGAGGGTCTTGCTTCCCCAGGAAAGGCCAGCCCCCCGCCCCCGCCCCCGCCCCCCCTGGCTCTCAGGCATGTGGAGCATGTGCTGACGTAATAGGCTGGAGCTAGACCAGTCTTGCTTCTTACAGAGATCAAGAGTTCCCACCATGCTGACTACCCCATCACTCTGGCATCATAGAGACAAATAGTTGTTGTTTTTCTTAATGTTTACTTATTTTTGAGAGAGAGAGAGACAGAGATAGAGATAGCATGAGTGGGGGAATGGGGAGGGGCAGAGAGAGAGAGGGGGACACAGAATCGGAAGCAGGCTCCAGGCTCCGAGCTGTCAGCGCAGAGCCCGACGCGGGGCTCGAACTCACGAGCTGTGAGATCATGACCTGAGCCAAAGTCAGACACTTAACCGACTGAACCACCCAGGCGCCCCAAGACAAGGAGTTTTAAAAATGAGCCGGTCCTTCCGGAAACTTCCAGGGGCCATTTGCATGCCCCAGCCCCTGGGGTGGTTTCCAGCTCTGCTGCAGGTTAGCATCACAGGGGAACTTTAGGAGATAAGGACACCAAGTCCTGGGCCCAACCAGGGGCTGGCTGATGCCCACGATCGTGTTCATGATCAGTCAGGAGGGCCCAGCGTCCCTGCCTACTGTCCTGTCCCACACCCTACCGGGAACCTCCCTGCACAGGAGCAGGTCAGCAGGTCTGCCCAGGACTGTACCTCCCAGAGCAGAGCAGGCTCAGAGCCTTGACTCTGGGGCCACCAAACTTGACTGTCCCTTGTCTTGAACACGACTTTGGACCCTGCCAGAGTCACAGCGCGCAGTCTGGTCAGACTTCTGCCTCCGTCCACAGGGAGGGGGCCCGGTGGGCGCAGCTCTGCCAGCCAGGCCCCCACCTACTGCTGCTGTCTCATCAGTCTCTCCCAGAGTCCTTAGCTGGCTGCCAGGAAACCCGCCTGCACATCGGAGGCTTTGGCACAGCCTCACAGGTCGCAGACCATGGGAGCATCCGTGTTAGAGCCTCACCCCTAACCGACGCGTGCGATCAGTAGGATCGTTTGGGATCTGTGTTGCCCCAATCATTTGTTCTCATGGGACGGCACTCCCCATGGTAGCGATGACCACCAGGTTTCAGGGGTAGCCGTGGACTATTCGCGGTAAGCCCTAGCATTGTTCTCTGCCCCAGCACTCACTTATCCAATGAGAAGGTGCAGCCTTGGGGGTGAAGCGGCTGTGCCAAGCCCCAAGCCCTGGGGGCACCCGTGCCCGTCTGCTGGCTGTCCCACGGCCGGCACAGGCCCCACTCCCAGCTGCTGGCTGGCCTTTCCCCCTTGGATCTGGGTGACGCCAGAAGCGCGGCCAGCCCAGCAGCTGAGACTGCATGCAGGGAGGCTCAGGGGCAGGAGGAGGCTCCAGGGCAGGGGAGGGGAAGCGTGGCTTCGTTGGGGGACTCCACTCCCATCCGCCCGCTGCAGTGGTGTTGGGGGGGCCAGGACACAGCCCTGGCGGGGGAAGGAATTTCCCTGCACCGGCTGAGTGGGCAGGGGCGTGTTGCTGCAGTTCGAGGCATGTGGCCTCATTGTGAGGGATGATGTCATCTTGCCCTGGCCTAGCTGTGTGTCTGAGGCTGCCCCTCTGAGACACACCTGAGTGATTTCAGCTCCCAGCGATTACCCAGTAAAAATGTTCCCCTCTAGTTACACAAATATGGCCGCGGTCATGCTTCCAGGCCCTCCCTTTAGAGGCTCGTGGGCTTGGTGCCGGGAGGTTTGGCGAGGAGTCCTCCTCCGGCTCCTGTGGGCTTGAGGCAGGAACGGCAAGTCCCAACTGGGGCTTTGTAATCAGCGCCCTCCCTCCCCCCCCCCCCCCCCCCCGCCGTCTCTGTGGCTTCCGCAAAAATGTAGGAAATCGGGTGGTTGATTCTTTCCCTTGACTCTGCACGTTCTTGATGAGTGGTCGGCCCAGATTGGATTTTCCTTCTCCCTTCTCGTTCTTCCCCTCCTTCCCAGCAGGAGGGGTAAGTGGCATAAACCCTTAAGGCTGTTTGGGAGTTAGGCAGGGTCAGGGCCAAGGTCAAGGGGAGAATTCGCTGCCCAGTGACCGGCCAGGCTCAGGGAAAGACACCTAAGGAAATCACGTTGAGTGCCCAGAGGCCCGGACACAGTGCCCCCCTCACCCCCTCACCCCCTCACCCCTTTTGTCATAGATCCACATCCTGTTTGAGCAGCACAGAAAAGTTAGCCCCCGGCATCGTCCCACAGACCCTTGTCCGTGACTGACCTTTGCTCTCTGCCATGCGTGTTCTGCAGATGCAGACTCCCTTTGGTTTTCCAGGTGGGCATGACCAGAGCTGTGCTGAAGGCGTTGCTCCTTCAGACTCTGAATGCCCTCCCCCCACACCTCCCACCCCCACAGATCTGCTGCCCACCCCCCCTCCCTGGGGCGGCCCCAGAGCAGAGACAGCCCAGGAGTCTGTGTGCCTGTCGTGGGCAGGGTGAGGGCTGGCCACTAGGACACATGAGGAATCAGGCTGTTGGCTTGTCAGTTTCCCAGAAGACAGAGGCTCTGGAGAAGTCTTCCTGCCTTGAGTGCAGCCCTCAGGCCACAGCCGCGGTGACCACAGAGCTCACAGAGGACCAGAGTGGCTTGAGAGGCGGGAGTGCTGGTCCTTAGCCCTGGGCTGGCCCGGCATGCTCTGCTGGGTGGGGTTTTGTTGAGATGGCCGCAGTTGCTGGAGATCACGCAGAGATCCTGTGTACGCGGCCCGCATTCCCCAATGGCGACACTTTACACTGTGTGGCAAAATGTCACACGTTGACATGATCCGCCCATCCTGTTCAGGTCTCCCCAGCTTCCCACACGCAGTCACTTGTGTGCACTCATGCAGTTTTTAAGGGCAAATCTCAGCACTGCAATATCTGGTAAAATCAAACACACAAGGAAAAGTCCGTGTTTACTGTCTGTGGCAATATGTGCTGTTTCATGGGACTGATTTCTCCTGTGCTTGTTTCCTGTGTTTTTTAGGGCTCAGTGAAGGGCTCCTTACTCAAACAGTGGCTCACCTGCGGCCTGTGTCTGACACCTGTCAATACTTGCCCTTGCCTTGTGGCCAGGCCCTTAGGGCCGGGCAGTGTATGAGATCTGCATTCCCAAGGCAAGTGGGCCCCAGGGGAAGCCTGCAAGGCTGACTTGTGTTTTTATTTGTTCCCGTTTTTACGTCTGTCTCCACTCCCTTCTCCCGCTGCCCCGGCCGCAGTAACAGGCCCTTCCCTGAGTCCCAGAGCAGCCGCTTCCTCTATGGTCTGGGGCTTTGGGGGGGGTTTGTTTTCGGTTTTGATGACGCGAGTAGGAAACATACTTTAAAAGTAGGACAACTGGTTCTAAAAAACACATTTTCTAAATCCAGACTTAGGGTTAGCATGTGTCCAGGAGTCTCTTCTCACTGTGCTGGACTTTTCCAGGTGGAGACATCAGGAAAAATGTCTCCTCCTTGCACACACACTTGAAGTCTGGTCGAGCACCTGCTCTGATGTACTGTCTTTCCCGTCCCTGCAGCACTGCTCCCTCCTGTTGGCCGTACTTCTGTTACTGATGCTTTCCAGGTAAAACATGAGTTCCACCAGCTTTAAGAAGGTGTCCCTTGGGTCCCACACGTCCCTCCTGACCTGTCCCGACCTCTGTCTTCATCGTGACTCTTCTCCATTTTCTGGGCCACTCCTCCCCACCACCCTCAGAGTAAAACCATAAGCCTGCCCTTCCAAAGCATCTCCTCCAGGAAGCCTGTCAGGATTTACTGTTCTCTAGTCAGAGGACACAGTAGGTTGCTGGGGCTGCTGGGCAGTGGGGCCACGGGATTCAGAGATGCTGCCTGTGGAGCCTTCGTAGAAACAGGCTGACGAGGAGCTCGTCGTGTGTGTTGGCTCAAAGCTCAGCACCCTCACTTCCAGGTACACGTGGGTGTTCACTGGAGAGCGGTTTTGGGGGATCAGATGTTAAAATAGGGGCACATCCTTCCTGAGAGCCCTCGAACTTAGAGACAGCAGATTGCAGGAACAGGCTGTGAGCCGAGTGCACGTGCTGTGGACCGCATCGTTGACTGCAGATCTGCACAGTGAAGCCTCAACCCCAATGTGAGGCAATTAGGGTTAAATGAGGTCATGGGCGGGGCCTGGTCATCACAGAAGAGGAGGAGCACGGTCTTCCCCACCAGAGCTCCTCTGCTGGGCAGCAGGTCCACAAGGAATGGCATAAACCACCCAGCACGACGTGTTTTGTTACCGCAGCTGGAGCTTACTAACAATGTGTTTCCAATTCTGCAACAAAACAGTTATTAAGGTGTTACTTTATGTATTATCTGTATGCCATACTGTGATGGTTGATTTTATGTGTCAGCTTGAGCCTGAGGGATGCCAGGGTAGCCGGTAAAACATCACTTCTGGTGCATCTGTGAGGGCATCTCCAGAGCAGACCAGCCGACTCTCTCTCTCCTTGAGCTGGAGCGACTTCTCCTGCCTTCAGCCGGCCGAGCTCCTGGCTCTCTGGCTGGCCCTCCATAACGTCCTGAGCCAGTTCCTGTAGCAAAGCTCTTCTTCCACACGTGCTGTGCACGCCCCATCGGTTCTGAGAGCCCTGACTAGTGCACACATGTTTCCTTGCACGAAATGGTCTGGGGAAGCGTGTGCCAGACCGTGATCGGGAGGGGCAGGATTCCCCGGGCGTTTTCCTTCTGTTGTGTGTATTTAATCCACTCGAGGCAGTCTGCCCCCAACACATGGAGTTGAATGTGCTGTCTGCATATTGTTTAGAGGAATGAATGCGTGAGAAACAAGTGAGCAGAGGGTAACTGGGGCTTTGCAGTGACACCTTCACTTCAGCAGAGGAGCAGTGCCCCCGGGTCTTCCTCTGCGTCCCACGTGGTGCAGCCACGGGAGCACCTGGGTGGCCCCATTACTTGGCGCTGTTGAAGGAAGCTGTCATTGGCCCCGAGGGCCAGAGGACCAAGGAGGAGACGGGTGGGAAGCTCTTGTCTGGGCCCCGCTTCCAGGAAGGGGTATTCTCAGCCAACTTGGCTTCTCGGGGCCTCAGGAAAGTCCCCTGGGAGTGGCTGTCTGGCCCACTGCGTCTGCCCCTAGTCTATGGGCCTCAGGGATGCCGGGCTTGAGGGCTGGGCCCCATAGCACGGCTGCGCAGCCGCAGCAGGTCGGAGGACGGTTCAGGTGGTGAACTTCCAGCAGGCCTCTTTGTGTTTCGTGCTCAGGATCCCTGGGAGATGTGGGCACCGGCTCAGGAATGGCAGATAACTCGCCCTGGGCCGACAGGGCTGGACCGTGGGCCGGGCTTCTTCCTGTGTCCTGAAACCACGAAACTAAGAAGATCAGGTTCAGGGACACACTTATCACTGACCTCAGTGTTCACATCAGTAACGGGGACCCTGAAATCAGCAGAGTGTTGGGAGCTGCCCAGGACTGAGGACACAGGAGCCCCAGCATCCTTCATGGTGTGCTTTGAAAGTCCAAAAGCCGTGGCAAGGTATTTCAGAACTAACTTTATTTGTACTTTGAGGTGCTTTCCAGAAAGATCTGTTGTTTGAGGAAACTTCTAACGGAAAAGAACGAACGTTGGTTTGTGCTCTCTCCCCCTTTTGCAGGCGGGTCAGGGACCAGTTCTTGTTGTCTTGGCCTGCGTCTCGCATTCTCCTCCATGATAGGCTTTTCCAGCAACCCAGAACGACGCATTTCCTAGCACACATCACACTCATGTGAATTTGGGGAAACTCGTAGCTGTACTCGTCGGTACTTAATCCCTTAACTCAGAACTTTCCACACTGCATAGTGGGTTTGTTCGTTTTTACATCATGCTGGTTCCAGACGACTTCTGTACACGCCTGGCATTTGGGGTCGGACGTCCTTTCTGGGACAGACAGACAGAGCTCACAGACCAGACCCCAAGCGCAGGGCGTTATTTGTGTTCCTGTTTTTTTGAACCTGGGCCACAGCAGCCTTACTTAGAAATGACCTTGGGGGGGGGGGGGGGGCGCCTGGGGGGCTTGGTCGGTTAAGCGTCCGACTTGGGCTCAGGTCATGATCTCATGGTCCGTGAGTTTGAGCCCCGCGTCGGGCTCTGTGCTGACAGCTCAGAGCCTGGAGCCTGTTTCAGATTCTGTGTCTCCCTCTCTCTCTGCTCCTCCCCTGTTCATGCTCTGTCTCTCTCTCAAAAATAAATAAATGTTAAAAAAAATTTTTTTTAATTAAAAAAAAAAGAAATGACCTTGGGGTCAAACAGGGACATGACTTTGGATGAGGTGATGGTTTCCTAAATATGACACCAAAAACAACAAAAGAAAAGACAGATAAACTGGACTTCATCAGAATTTTAAGCTTTTGTGTCAAAAGATACTATCAAGAAAATGAAAAGAACCAACAGAATAGAAGGAAGGTATTTTCAAGTCATTTTTCAGAGACTTCTATCTAGAATATCGAAAGAACACTCACATCAGTATAAAAAGACAGCACAGGGCACCTGGATGGCCCAGTCGGTTGAGTGTCTGACTTCGGCTCAGGTCATGATCTCGAGGTTCATGAGTTCGAGCCCCGTGTCTGTGCTGACAGCTCGGAGCCTGGAGCCACTTCGGATTCTGTGTCTCCCTCTCTCTCTCTCTCTGCCTTCCCCCTCTCGCTCTCTGTCTCTCTCTCTCTCTCTCTCAAAAATAAGTAAAGGTTTTAAAAAAAGTAAAAATAAAAAATAATGATAATAAAAAGACAGCCCAGATGAAAGTGGGCAAAGCATCTGGACGCACTTGTCTCCAGAGATGACACACAAGTGGCCAGTGAGCACAGGAAAAGGTGAAAGATGGATAAAAACAGATGTGGCAAAATCTTTAGACGGTGCTGGTTGGTGGGAATATAAAATGGTGCAGCCATTGTGGAGAATGTGGAGAACAGTTTGGGGGTTTTCAGAAAGCTGGACATAGAGCTACCGTCTGGCCCAGCGATTCCACTCTTAGGGATACACCAAGAGAAATGAACACGTCCACGCGGAAACTTGGACACCCGTGTCCACAGCAGCATTATTCACAACAGCCAAGAAGTAGGAACAACCGAAGTGTCTGCCAGGGATACAAGGATAAACCAAATGTGGTCCGTCCGTACCACAGGATAGATGATCAACCATGAAAACAAGTGAAACACTGGCACCCACTGCAATGTGGATGAACCTTGAGAACACCACACAAAGTCAACGAAGTCAGACACAAAAGGCCACGTGTTGCGTGAGTCCACTTGCGTGGACACTCAGAACACTCGACCGACCCAGAAAGGAGAATAGTACTTGTTAAGGATAGAGGGAGGAGGGCCCCGGATGTGCGTTTCTTTGGGGTATGATGGACATGCTTTGGAATTAGATAGTTATGATGGTCCCACAACATTGTTAATATTCTAAAAACCACTGGATTGAACACTTTAAAATAGTGTAAATGGTGAATTTTATGTTGTATGAATTGTATCTCAATAAAATAAAACTTCAAGGCAAATGCACAGGAATGCTGCACACGGGCCGGTGACACCAAGTAAACAGCTGGACAGGTGCCTGTGTCCTGGAGCACTTGGTGCCCCATGCTGACCTCCCCCGCCCCCATGACTGGGGCAAGGGGTGTGGCAGGTCTTCCCCAGGGGATTCCAGGTGTGAGAAGAAAACATAGTAAAGTACTGACAGTGAAGACCCAGTAGAGGGGGTACAGCTCTATAGATTTTTAAATTTATATTTGCTTCCATCTTTTCCCATAGTGAATATGGGTCATTTGAGTTAATTCTTTTAGTAGAGGGAAGTAATAGCCCTAACTCAAACAAGAGGCTTCTTAAATGCTCTCCAAGGAAGTTTAAACCCTCTTCTGCTACTCCCTTCCCTGTATCTCCTTGCCTTGGGCTTGGAGGGTGGGGGGAACATTCCAGAAACAGGACCCCAAAGTAAGTGAGGAATTTTATGCCCTAGGCTTCCTTTCTTCCTGTAGTGGTAGAAATAAAATGTTCTTTAAATGTTACCGAAAATACTACCTAGGTGAAAACTAGCATTGTGTTTTTCGTCAAAAGAAAAGCTTGTTGTCAGTTTCTAGCCTCTCTGAAATCTCACGTGAGGAGAGTTTATTTTGGAAAAAATGTGTTCTAAAGTGAACGGAAGGAGGGCTCAGGACTGGCCATCTCGGTGGTGGGTTTGGGTCTTGTGACAGCAGGATCAAACTGCCTCCCTCCCCCTCAGCCCTGAGTGCCTGAAGGGCACACCTGCATCCCCACCTGTCGTCAGGTTCTTTCAGCTTCTCGGGGCAGACAGGTGTGTCTCAGCCCACCTGCCAGGGCCACTCCTGACCTGGGCATCCTCCTACCCTGCCGCGCACTAGCGGATGGAGGATGCAGGGCTCCGCCCACCGCGAGGTGGGTCTCGAGCACATTGTCACTGCTAATAATAAAGAACTGAAGATTTCTAATGACACAGTTTACACAGAAGAGCGGATCCACAGATACGATTATCATAAGCACTCGCTTGCTCTCTGCCGACTTCTGGGGAGGGGGTCAGCTGCCCTGAGGCTGCTGGGTTGGGGGACGGCGAGGCTCTCAATCTGGTCAGTCGCCTGCCCTGCCTGCCCAGCACCACCCCCTCCTAGGCTGAGGGGTGTGCCCTGGTGCTAGAGAAGGTGATTGCTCAGGACCAAGCCCTGCCGAGCACCCAGTGCTCCTTTGTCGGCCCAGAACCAGTCCCTGGGGTGAGATGTGCTGACAGGACCACAGAGAGCCTATCTGGAAGGTGCCAGGGAGGCAGGACAGGCAGTCCAGCAGGCCTAGGGGGAGGGAGGCAAGAAGGAAGGAAGGGAGGGACGGAGGAGAGAGAGAGAGAGAAAGAGGAAAAAAAAAAAAAAAGAAAAGTGACAACAACCAAGTTTAGAAGATACCACTGTGCTACTTAGAAACAGATCCTGTAACTTGAGAAGTGAGAGTCCCCAAAAGCCAACTCTAGATCAGGGACCACTGTTCAGGGACAGAGGCACCCTCCCTGCCATGGGACATTGCAGCTCACCGAGAGGGGGGCCCCGCCTCCAGGGAGCTCTGTGGGTGACCTCAGGCGCCGGCCTCTTCCCGGCCTCTCCCTCGGAGCCTCCTGACAGCATCTGCCGGGGCCCTGCCAGGGCCAGCACCGTCTGCCCTGTCCTCAGTGTGGGTCCACCTGCCCTCGTCCCACAGGTGGTCCTCGGTGACCTGGAACTTCCAGGTCTTTCCCTGATAGGGTCATTAGTAGATGAAATTTGATGGGTGCTGAGTGTCCGCACAGAACCCTGTGAGTGTGCAGCCAAGAACCGCAGGCGCCTCGGGGTGGGAACCCTTTGTGTTGGTAGTGTGATATCGTGCCTGTAAAGGACCGAAACGCGCGTTTGCCTTCAGAGATCATCTCAGTTGCTCTGGAAAGGGGTCCTGGGACCACAGCTACAGGAGGGGCCCTGAGCGGCCTAAGCCATGGGACGCCCAAGCCCTTGACTGAGGAATGGGTTGAGAGGTCTGCAGGGAGCCCCCAGCAAGGAGGAGGAAGACAGGCTGACCTGTGACCACCCAGCCCTGCAGTTTACAGCTGCCGAAGCCACACGTCCCCTGCGTCCTCTGAGCTGCTTGACAGCAGAGTCCAGTAGACTCTGCCAGTCTTCTTACTGTGCATTCGCCTGGAGTCCTTTTGTAAAAACGCTTATTAAACTTGCTTTGAACGTGGGACCAGCCCCGACAGAAGCAACCGCAACGCCAGGACAGATGTTGGAGCACATAAATGCATGCTCCCAGGTGCCCTCCCGCCTGCACCTCTGGTGCTCCCAGCAAGTGGGGAGGAGGAAGGAGAGTGTGGGGAGGGAGTCAGCTGGTGGGCCAGGCGGAGCCTCTGACAGCGAGACCTGTGGTCCCGGGAGCACCCCCCTCTGTCCCGAGCTGCGGTGCGGGGCAGCACGAAGGTGGGCTCGGGGACCACCTGATGCCTCCGAAGCCGTGGACGCCTTTGTAACACGTGGCACAGTTGGTTTTGCAACCTAGGTGGCAGACGTTTAAAATGTTGACATTTCCGGTATCTTTAAGAGTAAACTCTTGTTCTGACCTGTTTCCGATCCAGTAGTGTGGTTCCTCCAGAGTGTTCTGTGTGTCTGTCCAATTATGGAAGCGAGAGCTTCTCGGTCTTAACGACCCTTGGACAAGCTGGGACTGGAGGAGGCATTTTTACGCGGTGAAACTACTCTGTCCCCTCCCCTGCTGTCCCCTTCACTCTCCCCTGCTCTCCCCTCAGTCTCCCTCCTGTCCCCTCCCCCTCCCCTCCTTCCCTCTCTTCTTCCCCCTCCCCCTCTTTCCCCTCCCCTCCACGCTCCCTCCTTTCTCTTTTTCATTTCTAGATTTCCTTCACCCTGAAGCCAGCAGCCACTTCCTTGCAGCACTTCCTGTAGGGTTTTGTCCCCAGGTGACCCTCCTAGATGACCAAGGTGGGACAGACTCAGTGGCTCATCTTGTGATCCTGATATCAAATTGGGCTGATCGGTGGCTCTTCTCTTCATGATGCCTTAAAGTTGAGGGAGAGAAAGAGACGCTCAACTCCTGGGATGAGAAGCGGAGTCTGCGGCAGTGAGGCAGGTGGGCGAAGCTCGTCTTCTGGTTCTGAAGGAGAAGCCATGGTTTCTGCGTCTGCCTGAGCGTATGCATGGAGCACCCCACGGACACCCCGCAGCCCTCACCCTGGCCAGCCCCTGCGTGTCCACAGCATCTGTCAGGCATCACCGCGGCTGCCTCTTTGCAGAGTAGAGCAAGCATGTGCACAAGGCCACTACCATCACTGCAAATCAAACGTAGCGTAGGTGGTGTTTTCTCACATTTGTGCATTTGTGCTGTCACTGGGAGAGCCTGGTTGCCTGGGGATGTACAGGGCAGGGCACGCTTTCCAGTTGGAGGGACAGCCTGGATCTCCTGTTACACTCGCACCGAGAGCCCTTAGATGTGCTCACTGTCTGACCTGGCAAATCTGGTTCTGGGAATTCGCCTTAACGAAAAGATCAGAGGGGCACCTGGGCGGCTCAGTGGGTTAAGAGTGCGACTTGGGCTCAGGTCATGATGTCGTGTTTCGTGAGTCCGAGCCCCGCGTTGGGCTGACAGCTCAGAGCCTGGAGCTGCTTCAGATTCTGTGTCTCCCTCCCTCTGTCTCTGCCCCTCCCCCGCTTGCGCACATGCTCTCTGTCTCTCTCAAATATAAACAAACATTAAAAACAAAAACGATCAGCAATGTGCACAGCCACCTGACTCTTGTTTGTAAGACCTCAAAGGTTGGGTTAAATAAATTCAAGCAAATTTATACAGCGGAATCTTACGGAGTTTTTAAAAGTGTCTCGAAGCAGAATATTTACCAACCAAATGTTTCCAAACCATGGCATTAATGGGAAAAGCATCACACTATACAGCAGTATAGTGTGTATTAGAAAACACAGCAGTGAGCGTGTATTATTTCTGAAATGAGAAGAAAAGGCATTGATTAAAGCACAGCCACCAGCAAAAGAGCAGCCATACGGGACACAGGTGCCCTTTGCGACAAGAATGCTTCGCACTCTGGGGCTGGAGCCCCGGGTGTGACCTGTGCCGGCTGCCCCGAGGAGGTGTCTTCTACATGGGGGAGGGGGCTGTGATGGGTAGTTCACACTCCAGCTGCACGGGGTCAGCGGGCTTTGGGGGCGGCGCACAGACAGGCATGTGAGTCCCACCCCAGAGCACCTGCTGCATCGACCGCTCCCAGGCCCTCGGACGCCAGCCCCGCAAAGGGAGCACAGCCACGCGGAGGCCAGTCTTGGTGCTGACGCGCCGGCCCTGCCTTTGGGCTCTTGGGGGCCACGTGTCCCTCCTGTGGGGTGGCCCAGGCACCTTCCACCATCTCGGGGGCACGAAGCCCTCTCTCCTAAAGTGAAGGGGAGCCCGGCTCCGAGGCCACCAAACAAAACCCCTCTTCCCTGTTCTGTCCTTGATACAGATTGTCAGTGTTCCTGGTTCCAGAATAACCGAGGCTGCCTGGGACACACGTGCTGGTTGGGTAGAGCTTTGTTTTATTTTTGCCAGATAATCAGCAAGACTGACAACATTCACTTTCCCCCTTACCCGCTGCCCCGTCCCGATGACCGACAGGAGACCGTGTGCCACGGGTGTGCGTGTTCCCAGGTAGGAATGCACCAGGAGCCGTGGCCGCTGCTCTGCCATCGCCCGGAGCTGGTGGGCAAGTAGACAGGCCCTGACGTCCCGGCGAGTGGGGGGGGGAGCTGAAGCTAGGAAGCTGTCCGGCTGGCCCCTGGGCCGGTCTGCCCTCCTGGTCTGCTTCCCCAGGGGCTGTCCCCCGTCGCACCGCTGCTGTGGCCTGTCTGTCCCTGTAGACACTTCTAGTCCTGGAGTTGACTGGGCCGGGAACTGCGTGTGGGACCGTGAGCTCCTGAGAGCAGGTACCACTTAGCCAGTGTGCCTCCTGCAGACTCCAAAGTAGCTGTGAGCTGAGCAGACGGGTGGCCGGGAGTCAATGGCAACTATTTTACAGTTAAAAGCTCATGCATTTGATCACATTAATTCAATAAGCGGTTACTCTGTTTTGTAAATGTCAAGCTTTGACTTTCCTGTTAGCTCCTGTCTTTGCAAATTATGCCATAAATATTGAAGCATGCCCAAAGGTGCTTCAGGACTGATGCTGGTGAGGAAGGGTGTACGGGTTCTGTGCTTGCAGAAGTATTTACTGAGGGCCTCTGGCAGACAGCTGCACCATGTGGGGGGGCTCGAGGCAGCTCCTTCCTTGGCCCCAAGGTAGCTGCTCAGTGTGACGGGTGGGGGGAGCAAGGCGCTTTCCTTGGGCGTCACCCCCCGGCCATCAGGTAGAAGAGGCGTGCGGTGTTGTGTCCCAAGTGCTGGGCAGCAGGAAACAGGGAGTGGCAGGGGGCAGCTGGGAACTTTCCAGGGCACCAGGGACGGAGGCCCCGCAGAAGAGACTGTGTTTGCAGCTTCTCCCCTTCGTGGGGGAGTGTCTGGGCTCCGGGAGCCTAGTGCTGGCCGGCTTGCCAATGTCCCAGCCAGGTCCGTCCCAGGTCAGGGAAACCACAGGCATGGGGTGAGAAGAGGGTCTTGCCTCTTTTTCAGGCCGACAAACTGCGTCTTGTGCTTTGTCCCTTTGGCTCCTCATCCAGGTGAGATGCACAGGTGGCAGGCATCCGTGCTCCTTGGGGCTATAGGGACATGGGGCCCTGGTGGCCTCTGGGGGCCCAGACTGGCTCTAAAAGGGGAGCCAGCTCCAAAAGTGGTTCCGTTGCAGGACAGGAGACAGGCAGAACATGTGGTGACTTCTAGATCTGTCCGTCCCCTCCCCTCCTGTATCCTGGAGGGCTGCTGTGCCTTGTTTTAGAAGGAAGGGGCGCCTGGGTGACCCATTCGGTTGAGCGCCCGACTCTTGATCTCGGCTCAAGTCATGATCTCATGGTTCATGAGTTTGAGCCCTGCATGAGGCTCTCTGCTGACTGCAAAGCCTGCTTGGGATCCTCTCTCCCTCTCTCTGCCCCTTCCCCACTCGCTTGCTCTTATCCTCTCTCTCAAAACAAACATTTTTTAAAACAGGAAGACAGGTCTTAAACTTCGCCCCAGTTTACAGAAGAAGTGTTTTTGGTTTCTCAGTGCTGCGTCGGCTGTGGACTCTCCCTCGTCACACCAGGGCCGCTCCTGGTGAGTGGAAAGTCTGGACCCTTTCCCACCCCTGGTCGTACATTGATTGACAATTGCTGCCGACTGCTGGCTTCTCTGGCCTCGATGCAGGCTGTGGGCTCTGTGAGGCAGACAGAGGCTGTGGGCACAGAGCGGGCAGGTGCTAGTGCGGGAGTGACCACCCCCTGGCTCCAGAGCAAACCAGGGTGTCCTGACGGATGCCTGAGGCTGAGAGCCCCGACACAGCCCTGCTGCTTCCCGGCTCTTGTGTTGGGGTGCCCGCCAGCCCAGCTGGCCAGGGATAACTGTCTAGGGGCTGCGAGAGTGACACCCACAACTTGTAGAGACTTCCAGGTACTTCCTGTAGCTGGTCTGCAGCATTTAATTATTAATGCATAGTTTATTTTAAAGAAAATGGTTGGTTACACCAAGGGAATGGTTTGCTTTGTGTCTGAGTCCTAGAATGATTTTTAGCCTTTTATGTTTTCAGATGTTTTAAAAATTGATAGACTTCATTTTTTCAGAGCAGTTTTAGGTTCACAGGAAACTTGAGCAGAAAATAGCGCAAATTCCCATATACCCCCACCCCCCACACACTGTTTTTCCTACCAGAACATCTCGTATTAATGTGGTGCATTTGTTAGGGTTGATGAGCTGAAACCATCTTTAACCAAAGCCCCTAATTTCCAGTAGGGTTCGCTCTCAGTGCTGTTCTGTGGGGTTTCCCAAACGCACAATGTCACGTATCCAACGTAACCCTACAGCCAGAGGAGTCTTGCTGCCCTGGAACCCTGTGCTCTGCCTGTTCGTCCCTCCCTCCCCCAGCCGCTCAGCCCCTGGTCGTCGTCTCCTGTCTCCACGGTTCTGCCTTTTCCAGAGTGTCCGATGGCCGGAATCATCCAGATTGGCTTCTTCCACTTAGTGATGTGCATTCAAGGCTCATCCGCGTCTGTTCATGGCTTGCTACTGTGATTCCTTTCGGTGCTGAACAATATTGTCTACATGAACCACAGTTTATTAATCCATCCCCCTCTGCAGGACATCATGGTTGCTTCCAAGTTTTGGCAGTTCAGAATGAAGCTGCTATACATATCCTTGTGCAGGATTTTGTGTGGAAACAAGTTTTCAGTTATTTAGATAAAACCAAAGAGTGTGTTTGCTGGATTGTGTGGTGAGAATGTTTCGTTTCTTTAGAAACAGGCACACCGTCTTCCACAGCTGGTTGTACCGTTCTGCATTCCTTGGCCTTTCTCTTCTGCTCTCATTGCTCTAAGGGACTCCACCCCTGCCCCTCACTTCCCCCTCCTCCCCACGAGGGTCCGTCCCTCACCTAGCACCACGTCAGAACACTCTGTGGTCGAGTGGGAGAGGACCCCCACCTGTAACACGCTGGTCTGAGGACACCACCTCGTCAGGTGCTGCCCACTAGGCCTGGCCCTAATCCCACCTGCGTCCCCCTTGTCACGGCCCCAGGGGTCCGCAGAAGTGAAGGAGCCATGGTGTAGTGCTACCTTAGTAACAGCTATTTTTGTCATGATCTTTCTGTAATAGCAACAGCAAATTAAGAAATAGTCTGCTAGTCTGCCAGTTAAAACAAGAATATTTCTAATTGTTTCATCAGAATTCTTCGACAACTGTATGCAGAGGGTGAAGCTCCTGCCCAGAGGTCGGCCATTAGCCCAGCGGCTCCAGCTTGTGTCCCAGTGGTGCCATTAGGTCACAGGGGTCCTGTCGGCCTTGCATGTTTCTGGGATTGTGCTTGACTCTCTTGGCCTGGCCTGGAGGGCTCGCCTGCTGGGGGTGCCCTCCGGGGGGCGGCCCCCGGGAGGAACCCCCCCCCCCCCCCCCCCCCCCCGTGCCCATCACCCACCTTCATCTGCATCTGGCCCTAAAAAGCTGTGACATCGTACATTTTCAAACTAGAGAGGATTCTAAGAAGCATTTTCTCACAGAGTTGTCCCCACGGTCATATATGTGTCTGACATGGGCTAAAACAGTTCCTGACTCTGATCCGGCCTTCTCACCCGGAGGGAGGCTGGGGAGGCTGGTAAAAACCTGCCTCTTGCCAAGTTTTTAGTGCCGTCTTCCCGACAGAACCCGTCTAACTGGACCTGGGCAGAGGGAGAGAGACGGCGGTGGGGAGGCAAGACGCCTGCGCCCACTTTTGTGCTCTGGCATCCTCAGGGAAGCGAGGCCAGCACCTCCTTCCCCTCCTGTTGGAGATATCTGAAAATAGAAGCAGAGAAAAAACATATAACTTAATTTGAGTAAAAATGTGTAATAGGAGGGGGGAGGTGGACTTTTGCCCGAATCTGTGTCCCACCCCCCCCCTTAGTTGTTCACTTTGGAGAAAATATGAGATTTAACATAGTACTCGATACAAAGAAGCTGTGACAATTTTTGTCTTGTAAAAGTTATTTTAGGAACCAGAGTTGGAATCTTAGGAATGGGATATTCTTTGTAACAAATTTTGTCTTTAAGATAGTTGAGAGTTTTTGACTAATAAAGTGCATATGCGATGGTTTATCCGTACAAGCGACAGGGAACATCCGAGTGCTGTGCGGAGCTGGATGCAGAGGTGGGGGCGCCCGGGGACACGTCCTTCCCGGACACAGAGGGAGCTGTGTGCTTTGCTGCCTATGCCGTGGCTCGTCGGAAAGTGGAAGAAAGGTTTCTAGCCGTACCTGCCCTGGGCCCGTGGCTGCTGGGATAGGGGTTTGGAGCAAAGCCGTGGCCGGCCCACTCCCCAGGAATCCCACGCTCGCTCTCCCTCTTCCTCACGAGGCCATCTGCACTTTTCCACGTTCGAACTACCCACTCTTTGACCAATGCCCAGAGACTCCTTCATCTCTGGTATTCCTTAGCTCATCAGTTTCCTTGTTATTCGGAATCAGCCAATGATCCAAGGGCATCAGCCTCCCAAGGGCTGTGGGGCTGCACCCCAAACCTCAGGGTGAGACTTGCACAAGTCCGGGGTCACTGGAAAACACTTCGTCCGCCCATTTACAAAGCAGTTCCTCGAAAATGCCCTGAACACCCTCATCCTGGGCCACGTTCTGGTCGTCCTCACCTCCAGCTACAAGTCCCAGCCGCACCCTGAGGAAGAAGGCAGGAGCCTCTGAGCCCAGGGAGCCTTGTGATGACAGACACTATGTCTGACTATGTGTCAGCCTGACTGGCCACAGATACCGGCAGCTCGTAAAACATCTTTCTGGGTGTGTTTGCCAGGGCGTTTCTGGAAGACGGACTACAGCAGACCACCCTCTCCAGTGTCGATGGCCCTCATCCAGTCCCCAGTCCGTTGGGGACCTGACTAGAACAGGAAGGTGGAAGAAGGCAGATTCTCTTTTTGCACCTTCTCCTGCCCCGGGACAGCAGTGCTCTGGTTCTCGGGCTTTGGGGCTTGGTCCACCATTGGCTCTCCAGGGCCCCCGGCTTACGGATGCAGACCGTGGGATTTCTGTGTGAGCCGGTGTATAATAAACCTCTCTCTATACGCCCATACCCCCCACGCACACACACACATCCTGTCAGTCTGTTCCTGGGCTGAGCGGCGTGTGCAAGGGTGGGAGGCCGCACCTGCCAGATTCTCTGGGTACCATCATGGCTGCTGCCCATTGTAGAAGCCCCTCTTGGGATCCTGTCCCACCTCCCCGAGGAGCACCTGTCAGGTCTCTGAGCCTATGCTCGCTGCCCACGTGTTATGCCTACACGTGAGTTTCCCAGTGGATGAGGCGTTCCTGGGATGGAACCACAGAGGAAAACCCAGAACGGGGGAGGTCCTCTGCTCCTTGACACCCCATGAGGCCTCAGAGGCCCCTAGTGGTAGCAGTTTACTTCCTTTGTTTCAACTGCCCAGCTTCTGCTGAAAAGCAATAAGCATCCAGCGTGTCGACACTTCAGGCCACCTTTAGATTTGCTAAAACTTGCTTGAAGGTGCTGCTAAATAAACAAGGGTAGCTGAACTTTCAGGGTTAGGGTCAGTGTTGGATGTTGAGTCTTGCCAGCATGATGGGGGCCAGATGTTAGAGGCCCTGGTGTTGTGGGGTCCCTAAAGAAAGGACTGGTGTCGAGAAAGGACCCAAGTCAGCCCCTCTGGATCTGTGATGAAGAGAGCAAATCCCGAGGACCCAGTCTGGCCACAGACTGGTCAGGTCCTTCTGGCTGTGGATTTTCAAGCCTTGTGCCCATGGTCCGGGCCTGCACAGCCCTGCTCCTCCAGAGGTCACTGAGGACAGAGATGCATTTTGTAAATCGGCACATGTGTGGTGGCTGTAAGAAGCAAGAATTGGCTGAAAAGGGCCACTTGTGTAATCTCTACTGAAGACATTTAACAAAAAACCGAAAACATTATTTTGTTGTCAAATAAGAAACTGCCCCTGAGAAGTTGTGTTTCCTTATCTGGCAACTAATTAAAACCCTCATGATGGAAGGGTGGTTCCAGGGTCGCGCCCCGGACAGGGAGGTTGTGAGTAATTGTTTACCATAGAAACTTGTTGGTCTTTAGATTCAAATGGGGGAGAGGTATGTGTAAGTACATGCATTCAATTTGATAATTAATACCAGTGTTCAGTTTCAAATACTTATCTGGTACAGATAGAATATCCTATCATTTAAAACAGATTAACAATCTTCATGTTGAAACACAACAATGTACTATATGTTGTTCAAGGAAAAGTGTGAAAACCAAAATTGTGCACAAAAAAAGTCAGGTGATTAAGGAACTCAGAAACCACCACCTTCACACTGATACGCTTTTTGCAGGAACGGATAGTGTTTCGAACGAAAAATTTGCATTATTTGGAAGTATGGGCTGGCTTTTATTAGAACAACTTTCTGACTTGTAGTCATGTAGATTTTTTGTTGTTGTTTTACACATTTTTATTTACTTTTGAGAGAGAGACAGAGCGTGAGCAGGGGAGGGGCAGAGAGAGAGGGAGACACAGAATCAAAAGCGGGCTCCAGGCTCTGAGCTGTCAGCACAGAGCCCGACGCGGGGCTCGAACTCACGGAGGGCGTGTGAGATCACAACCTGAGCCGAAGTCAGACTCTCAACTGACAGAGCCACCCAGGCGCCCCGAGTCATGTAAATTTGAAAAATAGCTGGTATTTCGGTACATGAATTGGTAGAAAGAACAACTCTAGTGAATTGACTGAGAACACCAGCACAGATCAAAACCTTAAACACACTAATAATTCACCTGTGCTGAGACCACACTGCTCCCTAGCCTTCCTGCCAGTTTCTGCCCATCTCAAAAAAAACTAAGTCCATGGGCACATGGGTGGCTCAGTCGGTTGGGTGTCCAACTTCAGCCCAGGTCATGATCTCAGGGTTCAGGGGTTCGAGCCCCGTGTCGGGCTCTGTGCTGACAGCTCAGAGCCTGGAGCTGCTTCGGATTCTGTGTCTCCCTCTCTCTCTCACCCTCCCCTGTTCATTCTCTATCTCTCTCTGGCTCTCAAAAATAAATAAATGTTAAAAAAAATTTTTTTTAAACAAACCTAAGTCCAGACCTTTCCACCAAGAGTCTTCCCGGTGCCCCGCAGGCTGTGGAGGGGGGTCGGGTCGGCGGCACCCGACACACACCACTCCCCCCAGACCGCACCACCTCATTGGCAGAATGAAGCGGGGTTTCCCAGCCGGCACTGCCGGGCGCGTGTTGTTTGGGGTGGGTGCAGCTGATAGCGGGAACACGGTAGTTAATGACCAGTGCCAGCCTGACCGTATGGCTGCGGGGGCCGGGTGGTGCGGTATGGGGAGCATTGTTGGCAGGACCGGCTTCGTTTCCGAGGAGGAGCACACGGGAAGAGTCGGCGTTTGTTTACGAGTCCAGATGGTGACAAAGTGGTAGCTTTGTCACTCAGGAAATAAGTGGAAGTGATAGATGATAATGCTTTCTGGCCGCTTCACAGAGGTTGGCGATTCAACACCATTAGAAAAAGCATATTCATTAAGATGAGAAGTTGGCCGGTACTGTACTTCACATTGTTGTCAGCTGGGTAAATGAGGCTCCTCTGTTAGCATCTAGCACCCCAGGACCCAGTGGGTTCATGCCCTCACTGTGGACCCGTGCTCAGGCAGGATGCTCGTGGAGAACAATATGGACCCTACAAAAAGCACTTAAACATGAAAGCTACAAGCCATGTAGCCCTTTAGACAAGAAGAGAGAATATCACGGAGGGGATGCCCCTTGAAGTTTGACAGATTTCAAGTGCAAGGAAGAGAGAACATGTGTTGACCGTCGCTTAGACTTGGCATGGGGGCGTGGGGATGGCCCGGTGAGCACGTAAGGCAGATGGGGAGGAGAGGCCCCAGCAAAGCGGGAAGACATGCTTAGCAGGCTGGGCCACGGAGAACCGGAGATGATCCGCAGAGCCCCGACAGGCCCGGAGCACAGATGGGGACACGTGAGGTGCCAGGGGCCCGGGACCCGGGAGAGAAGAGCCACGGACCAAGACTCAGTGGAGAAGGGCCAGGCGCCACTGGGGGTGGGCCCAGGACCTGGTGGGGGAGGGCCACGGGATGACTGAGTCCCCAGCAGGCTGTGACAGGAAGACCATGCTCTTAATTTCATTGATTTTTCTCTGTTGTTCCAGCTTCATGGACTCCCTTCCTGTCTGGATTATTTCCTTCTTTCTGTCTGTCCTGGGCTGCAAGGCATGGGGCCCAGAGGACTGACCGAGGCGCACCCGGCACCCCATCCCACCCCACCCCAAGTGCTGTCCTGGACTGTGCTTTATTTTCACCCTGATCGGGGTTGGTTTTGCCCCTTGGAGATTATTTAGAAGGGTGTTACCTCTGAGTGTTTGGAGGTTTTCCTGGGTTCTCTGTACCAATCTCTACTTTGACCTCAGGCACCAGAAACACCATCAGAAGACACACGGCAGGATTTCAGGCTGTGAGCACACGTTGAGGCCTGCGGTGGCAGAAGGTGGTCTGTCCCACGTGCGTCCCGTGGGCACTTGAACAGAGCGTGTGCTCTGCTGTGGGTGGCTGTTCTGGAAATGCCACCTGGGCCCTGCCGGTCACGGTGCCATGGGGTCTCCTGTTCTGCGGACCGTGTGTGGATCCCACCCGGTTGGTTCCACGCGCAGAGGTTGGCTCACACGCGCTGCTGCTCCGTGGTGCTGCGTATGCGCGAGAGTGTCTCAGGGGTCACCATTTTGTCATTGGGCGGCCGCTCTACCCCGCGGCCCGATTCTTCTTTATCTCACGCACGTGGTCGCGCTCCGCGTTCGTGTGCACTCTGACTTTTAGCCTGCCTGCCACGCACATCGGTACCCACGTGCAGCTCCTTACTACTGGCTGGAGGGCGTGGGCTCCACTGACCCCAGGGGACTGTCCACCTTAGCACTCGGGCACAGGGCAGATATCCAGGCCCCTCGTGGCCTCTGCTCACCGGGGCTCCTCGCTCAGCCTTTGCTGTTGATCGTGGCTGCGTTTGTCTGTTGTGTTTGGATGGGGTGGGGCCGTCAGGGTCTAAAAGCTTCTCTTTCAAGCTGCCCCTTTCTGGCTCATGTTGGTTCTCATCTGGGACGGTTGGGATATCTGAAAGGAACAGCACAGAACAGCTGGGGCTCAAGCCTCCCTGCGCCCCGCCCCGTCTGCCTTCTTGTCCCTCAGTGTCTCCTCACGTGGCTATCGAGTGCCGAGCCCAGGGTTTCGGTTGGCCTCAGCAGGAGGGTGGGAGACGCACCCCCGTCTTCCAGGAGCAGAAGTCTATACACCTGCTTCTGCTGCTGTCTGGAGGCCTCGTCTGCCTTCGTGGCCCCGTTTCATCCTCCTCCTCTGTCCCCCAATGTCTGGGCTTACCCTGGAGCCTCAGTCTGGTCAGTCGTGCACACGCCCAGAGTGCCTGCTCACCCGTGGGCCTGGCCCTGGTGACACAGAGGCTGAGCCACGTCCAGGCCTGCGAGAGGGAATGTGCCATTAGAGTCGGGTAAACTGAGGCTTGAAGACAAGCCAGCTTGGGGGGAAGGAGGGGGGTCTGCTGCAGCTCTAGGTCTGTGGGCCAGTGGTGTGAACAGAGAGGGACTCGGGCCACGTCTGTCCTCCCACTCGGCCCCCACCTTCCCACCCCACCCCCCATGTTTGTGCGTAAGTCCTTCACACAGGGAGACGCATGTGTGGCCCAGAACCGGCCTGGTTCCCACCTCCCCCCACATCAGGCTGGCCAGTGTCCAGTTGAGGGCTTGGCCTCCGGAGCACCCAGCCCTGTCCCACCCCTCCCTGAATAAACAGCCTCGGGCGGGGCCCACCTTCAGGAAGGGGTGTGGGCCATGGCCACCTGCAGCCAGGACCTGCCACAGGGGTTTGTCGGGAACGATGCCCTCAGGACAATGTTCGGATCTGTTACCCATGGAGACACTCCAAGGCCCCGGTCCAGGGAACTGCCGTTTCCGGTTTGGGCTCCACCTGGAGTCGGCCTACCCTGAGGGGGAGCTGCTCATAGGAGCAGATGCCTTTGTTGGGGTTCAGCTTTTCGTCTGGGGGGCCCACTCCGTCCCCGACGCTGGGCCGCATCCCAGCGGCAGCTTCGCACCCCGTGGGCCCGCAGACACGGCTCCCTCCCAGCGGCAGACTCACCGTCCCACCCTGCTACGCCAGAGGATGCCCGGCCGGCGCTCTGCCCAAGGCGTCTCCCAAACGGTTTTATCCCAAGTGCCGTCTGTGTCTCTCTCCTACCAGTCCCTGGTTTCCTCAGGGCAGGGGCTCCTGACCCTGGAAGGACTTCAGGGAGCACTTGCTGGCACGGGAGGTTCCGAGCCTCCAGCAGCAGCGGGAAGCAGGAACCCTTCCGCACGATAAGGGAACAAAAGCAGCCGCGGGCGAGAATCGCAAGATCCATTTCGATGAAATCGCAAAAGCACAGACAAGCGGTGGTCACGTCTGCAGAGGAGTGCGGGACGTATTCAGGTGTCACAAACACAATTTTAAAAGTTGCCTTTTCTCAAAAATCCTGGGATCCTTGCTATATCCGTGCGGATAAGAAATGACAACTCGCTGAGGTGTGATCGAGTGACTGATAGGCTCACACCTGGGCAGGGGCTCCTGGAGCTAAGAGCAGAATTGCACGTTTTGGAGTTACGAAATGGAGAGAGAGTGGCGATGGGCACTCACAGGTGCTCTGCCAGCGGCTCCCACGACGGCTGTGGACCACTGTCCTCCTGTCTCCCCCCAGCGCTCCCACTCGCGCTTCCTGGCGCTCATCTCCGTCTAATCAATCAGTCTTCGGTCCCGCGAATGAGGAAGGGCCAGTGTTGACACGCAGACTGTCTCGTGGGTGCCCGTGAGTGTTCTCACTGCCACCGCTGCGGGGGCCTCGGGCAGGTGTGAAGATGTCCGAGATGCAGCCGACTCCCTGGGATCAGGCGCGGGAAACACGGACACACGCGTGGGGCCAACTGCTCCGCCAACCCCTTTCATCTGGTCCCAGAAGCACTTTCCTTGGGGAGCCGCAGAGGCTGGATGTGTGCGTGCAAGTGTGTGTTTATCGAAAAGAGAGGAAAGAACAACAAAACGATGTCATTCTGATGAGAGGAGACGCTTCCTTCAGGGCTCCCAAAGGCCACCTGCCTGTTTCCTTCCTCTGCTTTCAACTTTTGAAAATGTTACTTTAAGTCAAGCTCCTGACAGGGTCTCCCTGGTTGATGAACGAATGTGTTTGGCCTCAGTCACGTGCCACCACGGCCCATGTAGGGTAGAGCATCCCACGCACCCGGGCCACGTCACGGGCCCGAGCGTCCTGACTTCACCTGAGGCCCCTGGGACACCAGGAAGGAGTGTGGAGGGTGCACGGCCGTGCCCGAGGCTTCCTCCACCTCCGCAAACACCTGCAGGACTGTCCGAAGGAACAGCCTTTTCCTACTTAAGGCGCTGCCTCCCGCACTCCCTGCTTGTCTCGTCCTGTCATCTACTAACCAAAAATAAGGCAGAATGACTCCGTTTCTCTACCGAGTACTAAACACATCTTTAGTTACACTGCTGGTTGGCAAACACTTCATTCCTGGGTGCTCATTTCTGATTAAGCTAGGAAAGGAACGGAGTCTCTGATTTAGAAGTGCAAGAGAGGGGTGACTGGGGGGCTCAGGCAGGTAAGCGTCCGACTTCGGCTGGGGTCATGATCTCACAGCTCTTGAGTTCGAGCCCCATGTCGGGCTCTGTGCTGACAGCTCGGAGCCTGGATCCTGGATCCTGCTTCAATTCTGTGTCTCCCTTTCTCTCTGACCCTACCCTGCTCCAGCTGTCTCTCATAAATGAATAAATGTTAAAAAAATTTTTTTTTTAATTTACAAGTGCAAAAGAGGAAATACATAGAACATTTTTAGGAACTCAACAGGAGTTCAAGGAGTCCTTGTGGCCAGCTTCCTGTCCCCAGGAAAGTTCCTGGCACCTGGAGCGCCCCCCACCCCAGGTTGGCGGTGGGAACACAAAGGCATGACCTTGGCCGGTGGGGGAAGCCCTGCACTACAGAGGGGCGCTCCCGTGAGGGTGCCCCTGGAGCCAGGGCAGCCAGAGCACACATCTCACTCACTAGCAGGCCCAGGGCTTCCCCTTCCCAGCACGGATTGTTTTCGTATAATACAGCGCACGTCTGTCCCTGGCCATGTGCAACCATGAACATCCATACCGCGGACGATGAAAGGGAGTGATGGTCACTGGCTGCTCCCACCCTCAGCCTACCCAGGTGACACCTGGTGACCAGGCTGGAATGCTGCCTTTGAAGGCAAAGAAGGGAACGTTTAAATGCTGCCACCTAGAATAAATTTTTGGATTTTGTTCCCGTTTTTTATTGTGGTAAAATGCTCATAAAATTTGCCATCTTAACGATTTTTTGGTGTAGGACTCGGTGTCCCCGTCACTACCGTGCGTCTGCTCTGTCAGCTTGCAAAACTGAAACGCAATCCGCATTCAACACCAACTCCCCCTGCTCCAGAGCCACCACCCTGCTTTCTGTGTGACTATGACTCTGCTAAGGACTTCACGTGAGTGGGACGACGCAGGATTTGTCTTCTTGTGGCTGGCTCACACACCCGAGCATCATGTTCTCCGTGTGGCTCATGTCCCACAGGCGTAGGGACTGCCTTCCTTTTAAATGCTGAATGATATTCCCCTGTGTGGATAAACCACATTTTGGGTTGCTTCTGCTTTGGGGCTATTAAATAAGGGTGCTATGAACATTTCTCTATTAGTGATGTTCAACATCTTTCTGTGTTCTGTGAACATTTGTGTGTCTTCTTTGGAGAGTATGTGTCCGAGTCCTTTGCCTGTTGTTGTTGTTGCCATTACCACAAATGGATTTTGGAAAGTGAGGCAGAGTCAGCATTTCACATTGTAGCCGTTCAGGTGTGCAGCTGGTGTATAGAGTGATATGCTAGGTATGCAGAGGTTGTTTGATATTTGCACATATTGTGAACTCTTCCCATTTCTGAATTGGGACCTTGTTACTGAGTTTTAGTTTTCTATATTCTGAATATTAATCCCGATAAGATACACCATTTGCAAACACTGTCTCCCATTCTGTGGGTTACCTTTTTTCACTGTTGTCCACACTTGTGATGCACAAAGTTTTTAAAATTTGCATGAAGTCCAGTTTGACTTTTTTCTTCTGTTGCCTCTGCCTTTGGTGTCAAATCCAATAAATCATCAGGTATTACGAAGCTTTTCTCCTGTGTTTTCTCCTAAATTTTATAGTGCGAGGCCTTACATTGAGGTCTTTGATCCTTTTTTTAGTTAATTTTTGTGTATGGCATTAAGTAGGCGTCCAACTGCATTCTTTTGCGTGTGGCTATCCAGTTTTCCCAGCCCCGTTTGTTGAGAAGACACTTCTTTCTCCACTGACCGTATCTGGGGGGCTTACTTACGGTCTCTCTATTCTATTCCATTGGTCTATCTGTCTTTATCCCAGTGCTACACTTTTTTGATTACTATAGCTCTGTGGTTAGTTTTAAAATCAGGAAGTGTAACTCTTCCAGTCTTGTTCTTCATTTTCAGGATTATTTTGGCTGTTTGGGATTTCTTGAGATTCAATATGAATTTTAGAATGGGTTTTACTGTTTCTAAAAAAAAAAAAAAAGTCATTCGGTTTTAATAAGATTTCCAATGCATCTATAGAGCACTTAGGGTAATATTGACATTTAACAATAAGTCTCCCAGTCCATGATCATGGGATGTGTTTCCATTTATTTAGGTCTTTTTAAAAATATTTTTGAGGAGGGGAGAGGGGCAGAGGGAGAGAAAGAGAGAGAATCTTAAGCAGGCTCCATGCTCAGCAGAGAGCCTGACATGGGACTTGATCCCGTGATCCTGAGATAATGACCTGAGCTGAAATCAAGAGTCAGATGCCCAACCGACTGAGCCACCCAGGCGCCCCCTCGCCCGTTTATTTATGTCTTAATTTCTTTCAGCAGTGTTCTGTAGTTTTCATTGTACAAGGCTTCACCTCCTTGGCTAAGCTAATTCCTAAGTATTTTATTCTTTTTGAGGCTGTCAAATGGGATTGTGTTTGTAATCTCCTTTTCAGATCATTCACTGCTCGTTTATGGAAGATGCTCTTTTGTGTCTTGATTTGTATCCTGCTACTTTGCAGAATTAGCTTATTGGAGCTAACAGCTTTTTCATGGAGTCTTTAGCATTTTCCACATTTAAGATCAGATCATCTGCAAAGAGAGATGGTTTTACTTCTTCCTTTCCAATTTGAATGTGTTTTATTTCTTTTTCTTGCCTAACTGCTCTGGCTAGTGTTGAACAGCTACTGTGTTGAACAGAAGTCATGGAAGCAGCAGTCTATGCCTTCTTCCTGCTCTTAGAGGACAAGCTTTTTTTTCCACCATTGAGTATTATGTTTGCTATGGTTTTTTCATATGTAGATTTTCTTACGTGGAGGCGGTTTGCTTTTAGTCCTATTTTGCTGAGTGTTTTTATAATGAAAGGGTGTTGTATTTTGTCAAATGCTTTTTCTGCATCAAGATGATCATGTGTCTTTCCCTTCGTTTTGTTGATATGGCACATCACATTGATTTTTGTATGTTGACTCACCCTTGCATTCCAGGGGAGAATCCCACTTGTCATGGTGTATAATCCTCTTAATATACTGCTACACTTTGTTTGCAAGTATTTTGTTGAGTATTTTTGCATCAGTGAGCATAAGGAATATTGGTCTGTGGGCTTTTTTCCATTGTGCTTTGTCTGGCTTTGGTATCAGGGTAATGCTAGCCTTAGAATTAGTTTGGAACTATTCTCTCTTCAAATTTTTGGAAAAGTTGGAGAAAGATTGGTATTATTTCCTCTTTAATGTTTGGCAGAATTCATCAGTAAAGCCATCAGGTCCAGGACTGTTCTTTGTTGAGAGAGCATTGATCACTGATTCAATCTCCTTACTATTTATAGATCTATTCCGATTTTGTATTTCTTCATGATTCAGCCTTGGTAGGTTTTATGATTCTAGAAGTTTGTCCATCTAGGTGACCCAACTTGTTGGCATGCAATTCCTCCTAGTACTTTCTTCAAATCTATTTCATTTCTGTAGAAATGGTAGCGGTGTCCCCACTTTAATTTCTGATTTTAGTAATTAGTCTTTTTTTAAGTTTATTTATTTTTGAGACAGAGAGAGAGAGAGAGCGTGCACGCGTGCGTGTGCAAGTGGGAGAGGGGCAGAGAGAGAGGGAGACACAGAACCTAAAGCAGCCTCCAGGCTCCAAGCTGTCAGCACAGAGCCCTTATGCAGGGCTCAAACCTTTGGCAAGGTCATGATCTGAGCTAAAGTTGGATGCTTAACTGACTGAGCCACCCAGGCGCCCCAAGTCTTCTCTTTTTCTTAGTCCATTTAACGTTTTGTCAATATTATTGGTCTTTTTGAAGAACTAACCTTTTCTGTCATTGATTTTCTCTATTGTTTTTATATCCTGTACTGCATATATCTCTAATCATTATTATTTCCTTCCTTCTGCTTTGAGCGTAATTTGTTCTTATTTTTCTGGTGCTTTAAGTTGTAAAGTTAGGTTGTTGATTTGAGATCTTTCCTGATATTAACATAAGCATTTATAGGTATAAATTTCTTTCTCAGGATTGCCTTTGCTACATTCCTTGAGTTTTGGTTGTGTTTTGTTTTCATTCATCCCTAAGTATTTTCTCATTTCCCTGTGATTTGTTCTTTGAGCCATTGGTTGTTACAAAGTGTTGTTTAGTTTTTACTTTGTAGTGAATTTTCTAGTTTTCTTTATGTTACTGATTTCTGCCTCCTCATGCTGTGGTCAGGGAAGATACTTTGTATGATATCTATCTTTTAAAATCTATTGAAACTTAATTTGTGGCTTAACATTTGGTCAATTTTGGAAAATGTCCCAGGTGCACTTGAGGAAATCAAGTATCGTCTTCTTGTTGGGTGGAATGTTCTGTATGTATCTCTCAGGTCTAGTTGGCTTATTCTGTTATGTCCTCTGTTTGCCCACTTATCTTGTCTGGTTTTTGTGTCCCTTATTATGAGAGGGGTATTGGAGTCACCAGCTGTTATCTTAGAACTGTTTCCACCTTCAGTTGTGTCAGGCTTTGCTGCCTATCTTTTGATGGTCTGTTACTAGGTGTGTAAATGTTTGTAATTGTTATATCTTCTTGCTCTATTGATCCCTTTATTAATATGTAATATCCTTTGTCTTGTGTAACTTTTTTTTTTTTAATGTTTATTTATTTTTGAGACAGAGAGAGACAGAGCATGAACGGGGGAGGGTCAGAGAGAGAGGGAGACACAGAATCTGAAACAGGCTCCAGGCTCTGCGCGGTCAGCACAGAGCCGGACGCGGGGCTCGAACTCACGGACCTGAGCCGAAGTCGGACGCTTAACCGACTGAGCCACCCAGGCGCCCCTTGTGTAACCTTTTTTATTTAAAGTCTGTTTTGTCTGATATTAGTAGAACCACGCCTGCTTTTTCATGGAAACTTTTTCCTTTCACTTTCCTGTTTGTGTCACTGGGTCACAAGAGAGTCTCTTGTCAAGACAGCATATTGTTGGATCATGTGTTTTTATTCATTCTGCCAGTCTGCTTTTCATTTGAGGGCCTAATTCATTTGCATATAAAGGAACTACTGATTAAGAAGGGACTTACTTCTGTCCCTGTGCTCTTGGTTTTCTATATGCCCCTTAGCTTTTTTTGTCCCTCATGGCTTGCATTCCTCTCTTCTTTTGTGTTAATTTTTTTGTAGTGAAATGTTTAAATCCCTTCTTAATGTCCTTTGTGTCAATTCTATAGTAATTTTCTTGGTGGTTACAGCTAACTTCCGAAGGATCTAATGTAACTGATAGAAGCAGACGTTCGGTAACAGCACGGCAGCTCCAAACACAATGCTCTGTTGTTGGTGTCACGAAATTACATTATACATGCGTGCCCAAAAACACAAACTGATAATCCTTGTAAACACGTAAGTCGTCTATGTTGTGTAGACGACAAAATTTGATGTTACAAACCAAAGTTACAATAATACCAGCTTTTAGGCAAATATTTCTTATCCTTTAAATATATTAGTTTCTTAAATCATGTAGAAACAAAAAGAGCACCTACAGACTATTGTGATAATAGTCTATTATACAAGTTATATATTGTTATAATGCTAGCTTTTATAATAGTCCTTGTATTTACCTTCATTCAGATCTTTATTTCTCACACAGCTTCAAGTTACTGTCTAGTTGTCCTTCACTTCACCTGAAAGACTCCCTTGAACATGTCTTGCCAGGCAGGTCTAGTGATACAAACTTTCTCAGCTTTCATATATCTGGGAGTGTGAATTTCTCCCTCACTTTGCAAAGACAGTTTGCTGGATATAGGATTCTTGATTGACAGTTATTTTCTTCTAGTACTTTGAATGTATCAGCCCCCTGCCTCCTGGCCTCCCGTTCCTGATGAGAAATGTTAATAATAGACTGATAATCTGATAAGGGTCCCTGGTGACTCATTTCTTGCTGCTTTCAAGAGTCTCTCTGTCTTTATAAAGTGGATTATAATGTGTCTACATGTGGGTCTGTTTGAGTTCATCTTAGAGTTCATTGAGTTTATTAGATGTTTATATTCATGCATTTCATCAAATGTGGAAGTTTTCAGGCATTATTTCTTCAGCTGTTCCCTGGGCCACGTTCTCTTCTTCCAAGACTCCCATGATGCATGTGTTGGTTCCCTAAATGGTGTCCCAAAGTTTCTTTAGGCTCTATTCACTATTCTTCAAGCATTTTTTCTTTCTGTTCCTTAGACACGCTAACTTTCATTGTCTTATATTCAGTTCACTGATTCCTTCTGCCTATTCATAGCTGACAATGATTGTTTTTCATTTTGATTATTATACTCTTCAGCTGCAGAATTTCTATTTGGTAACATTTTAGGTTTTCTGCCTCTCTATCAATGTTTCCATTTTGTTGATATATCATCTCTTACTTCCTCCAAATCTTCCTTTAGTTTCTTGAGCATTTTTAAGGCTGGTTTTTTTTTCTAATTTTAGTAAGTTGCATTGTAATATTTTCAGGTGTATGGTAGTGGTTCAACAATTATATACATTATTAAATGGTCACTACAGTAAGTGTAATTACCATCTGTTACCAAAAAAGTTACCAGTATTATTGACTATATTCCCTATGCTGTACTTTTCATCACTGACTTGTTTATTTTATAACTGGAGGTTTGTACCTCTTATCCCCTTCACCTGTTTCATTCTGTCCCCTAACCCTCCTCCCTCTGGCAGCCACCAGTTTTTTCTCTGTATTTAGGAGTCTGTTTCTGGTTTTGCTGTTGTTATTTTTATTTGTTTATTTTGTTTTTTTAGATTCTGCATGCAAGTGAAATCATCCAATATTTGTGTCTCTCTGACACAATTTCACTTAGCATAATGCAGTCAAGGTCCATCCACATTGTTACAAATGGCAAGACTTCACTCTTTATGGTTGAATAACGTACATATATGTACATATATATGTACATATATTGTACATGTATGTACCACATCTTCTTTATCCAACAGTGGACACTTGGGTTGCTTCCATATCTTGGCTATTGTAATCAATGCTGCAATAAACATATGAGTGCCTATATCTTTTCAAATTACTGTTTTTGCTAATTTTTGTATATGGTATAAGATAATAGTCTAGTTTCATTCTTTTCCATATGGTTGTCCAGTTTTCATGGCCTATTTATTCAAGAGTGTCCTTCCCCCAGTGTATATTCTTGTCTCTTTTGTCATAAGTTAATTGACCATATATGTGTGAGTTTATTTCTAGGCTGTCTATGCTGTTCTATTGGCCTGTCATCTATTCTTTTTAATTTTTTTTTAATTTTTTAATGTTTATTTCTTTTTGAGAGACGGGAGCAGAGAGAGAGAGAGGGAGACACAGAATCCGAAGCAGGATCCAGGCTCTGAGCTGTCAGCACAGAGCCCGAGGTGGGGCTCAAGCCCACGAACCATGAGATCATGACCTGAGCCGAAGTCAGATGCCTATCCAACTGAGCCACCCAGGCACCCCACTTTTTAATTTTTTTAATGTTTACTTATTTGAGAGAGAGAGAAAGTGTGAGCAGAGGAGGGACAGAGGGGAGAGAGAGAGAGAGAGAGAGAGAGAGAGAGAGAGAGAGAGAGAGAAAGAAAATAAATATCCCAAGCAAGCTCTGCTCTGTCAGAGAAGAACCCAATGTGGGGCTCAATCTCACGAACCATGAGATCAGGACCCGAGCTGAAATCAAGAGTTGGACACTGGACCGACTGAGCCACCCAGGTGCCCCGGTCTATTGTCTGTTCTTATGTCAATACCATACAGTTTTGTTTACTACAGCTTTGTAATCTAGTTTGAAATCAGGGAGCATGATACCTCCAGCTTTGTTGTTTCTCAAGATTGCTTTGGCTGTTTGGGGTCTTTTGTGGTTCCATACAAATTTTAGGGTTGTTTGTTCTATTTCTGTGAAAAATGCCATTGGCATTTTGATAGGGATTTCAGTGAATCTGTAGATTGCTTTAGGTAATATGGACATTTTAACAATATTAATTCTTCCAGTCAGTGAGCATGGAATATCTTTCCATTTACTTGTGTCTTCTTCAATTTCTTTTGTAAGTGTCTTAGAGTTTTCAGTTCATAGATCTTTCACTTCCTTGGTTAGGTTTATTCCTAGGTGTTTTATTATTTTTGTTGCAATTGTCAATGGGATTGTTTTCTTAATTTTCCTTTCTGCTAGTGTGTTATTAGTTATTATACACAATAGATTTCTGTATATTGATTTTGTATCTTACAACTTTACTGAATTCATTTATTCTAATAGTTTTTTGGTGGAGTCTTTAGGGTTTTCTATATGTAATCTTATCATCTGCAAGTAGTGACAGTTTTACTTCTTCCTTCCCAGTTTGGATGTCCCTTGTTTGTTTCTCTTGTCTGACTGTTCCACCTGCAACTTCTAATACCATTTTGAATAAAACTGGTGAGTAAACATCATTGACTTGTTTCTGATCTCAGGGGAAAAGATGCCAGCGTTTCACTATTGACTATGATGTAAGCTATAGGTTATCATACATGGCCTTTATTATGTTGAGGTATGTTTCCTCTACACCCACTTTGTTGAGAGTTTTTATCATAAGCAGATGTTGAATTTTGTCAAATGCTTTTTCTTCATCCATTAAGATGATCACATTTTGTTAATGTGGTCATCACACTGATTGATTTGCAGATATTGAACCTTCCATGCATCCCTGAAATATATCCCACCTGATCCTTCTAATGTAGCATTGAATTTGGTTTGCTAATATGTTGTTGAGGATTTTCACATCTATGTTCATCAGAGACATTGGCCTCATTTTCTTTTTTTGGAGTGTCCTTGGTTTTGGTGTCATGGTAATGCTGGCCTTGAAGAATGAATTCTAAAATTTTCCTTCCTCTTCTATTTTTTGAAATAGCTTGAGAAGCACAGGCATTAACTCTTCTTTAAATGTTTAGTGGAGGGGTGCCCAGGTGGCTCAATCGGTTGAGCTTCCACCTCTGGATCTTGTCTCACGTCATGGTCCCAGGGTCATGGGATCGAGCCCCACATTGGGCTCCATGCTCAGCTTGGAGCCTGGGATTTTCTCTCTCCCCTCTTCCTTGCTCATACTGTCTTTCTCTCTAACATAAAATAATAAGATAAAATATTAAATTAAATATAAAATATTTGGTAGAATTCACCTGTGCCAGAGTTTTCTGATTACCAATTCAATTTTGTTACTAGTAATCTGTTCAGATTTTCTATTTCTTCCTGATTCAGTCTTGGAAGATTGTATGTTTCTAGGAATTTATCTATTGCTTCTAGGTTGTCCAATTTGTTGGTGTATAATTTTTCATGGTAATTTCTTATAATCCTTTGGATTTCTGTGATGTCAGTTTTAAATTCTCTCATTTATAATTTTATTTACTTGAGTTCTTTTTTTCTTGATGAGTCTGGCTAAAGGTTTATCAGTTTTGCTTACCTTATCAAAGAACAGCTCTTCGTTTCATTGGTCGTTTATATTGTCTTTTGGTCTCTATTTATTTTTGCCCTGGTCTTTTTTATTTCCTTCCTTGTGCTAACTTTGGGCTTTATTCTTATTATAGTCTTTTTCAGGTGTAAGGTCAGATTGTTTGAGACTTTGTTTCTTGAGGTAGGCCTATATTGCTATAAACTTCCCTCTTAGAACTGTTTCTGCTGCATCCTAAAAAAACTATTGTGTTTCCATTTTCATTTGTCTCCAGGAAATTTTTTTTATTTCCTCTTTGATTTCTTTGTTGCTCTCCTGGAATTAGGCTTTACTGGTTTTCAAAGCTTCCAGGGTTAAGCCTTGCTGATTTTTAAGGCTAGATATTATGGGGACTCATCTTCCTGGTGCAGGTTCCCAGGACCACGGGTGCCCATTGGGCTTGATCCCCTTACTCCTCAGGGAGTGTGATATCCTCTCTGCATCTGTGATTCCCTTCTCACGTGCCAGGGGTTTGTTTCCTGACTCAGTCTTTGCCCCTCCTGTCCTTCTTGGTGTGGCTTTTTCTTTCTGTCCTTGGCTGTGGAAGAGCCACTGTACTAGCTTCAGGTTGTTCTCAGATTGAGTTGCATTATATGTAGGGGATGCCTGGGTGTATTCAGTGTGTCTGTGGGAGGAGGTGAGCTCAGAATCCTCCTATTCCACCATCTTCCCCATGGTCTCAAGGCAATTGTGTTAAAGTCTCTCAAGTAGATCTGACACCAGGTCCTTTTTAGGGACAGATTCTGTTGAATTATCTTTTTTTCTTTCAATGGGCCAAAGTCTCCTGTTTCTTTGTGTGCCTTGTGATTTGCTGAGCACTGGACATTCAAATCTCATGATGGGATTACTCTGGAAATCAGATTCTCCCCCTTCCCCAGGGTTTGCTGTTTTGTTGTCGTCGTTCTTTTCATGGTTGCAGGCTCTGTGCCGGGGGTCAGCCTGAGGTGTCCATTTAATGTCTTCCCCGGTCTTTTCTGAGTCTTTCCTTGGACATGTGCCATCACTTCCTAATTTCCCCCAAATAGGCAGCTGTTTTTCAATGTCCTAGTCTTTAATGTGTGGCTCCCAAAAGGGGAAAAGTGGAAAACAAAAGGGGGATAAGAGGGCACTTATCCCCTTGAAGTCACTCGAGCTGGAGCTGGAGGGGTGACAGCAATGGCCGCCAGCCTCTGAGTCCGCACCTGTGTGGTCAGAGTGTGGCCTCCTGCCGTTTGGGGGACGGGGTCCTTTTCGTCCACCTGGCTTCTGCGGGCTGCTCCAGAAACACGTGCCCGGCTGCCTGCCACATGGCTGGGGCGCGGGACGGGCGGGTGCTGCTGTGCTGCGAGCTGGAATGGACCAAAATCGACTACTTCTCCCGGACACGTGGCAGGCCTCGGGCAGAGTCCACAGTTCCAAAGCAGCCCCATCACACAGGTTCCGCCCCTGCTGTTGTCATCTGGGGGGGAGAGATTCCCGGGGCCCCTGCTCTGCCGTCTTCCCAGAATGTAATCAGGCACTTTTAAGCCTTCCATCCATTGTTAATTCTCTTTATTGTAGTCTCATTCCTGCCTCTTCACCTTGCAGTCATGTTGGTTGTGTGGGGGTGGTTTTGGAGAGTTCCAGAGAGCTAACTGTAGGGACGCGATTGGACTTAACTATATGGCCAGCCCAACTGATGCCAGATGGCTGTGGGCTCTGAAAGTTACTCCAGAGTATCATCCTAGAGGTTGAGACTTTCCAGAAAAGTGAAGTGCTACACATTTGGGCGAGACTTGTAGGGAATTAGCTGAAAGATGTGATGTGATGGTGGTGCCCACTGCCTCAGAGTTCTGTGGGGTCCCAGGGCACATCCGAGGAGCAGCCCACAGGTAAGCGGCAGAGAGCCAGACCCCACGGGCAGCCCCAGCCCTCAGGCGTCGCCGTGCTCTCGGGTGCCTCCCCCTCCCATGCCTCGCCCCCCTCCTGACCGCCTACCCCTCCCAGTGCCCCCCTCCCCCCACCCCCGTCCTGACCGCCTCCCCCTCCCCCTCCCGGTGCCGCCCCCTGTCCTGACCAGTACCTCCCCCCATCCTGACCGCCACCCCCTCTGCTGTTTCAGAGGAAGCCGAGCACTGCAGCTTCGGGGCCGGTGGCTCTCTATCCCGCCGGAGGAAGGCGCTGGCGCTGCGCGAGGACGGCCCCCGCCGGCGCGCACACCTGCACATCGGCCTGCCGCACGACTTCCGCCCCGTGTCCTCCATCATCGACGTGGACATCCTGCCCGAGACGCACCGCCGCGTGAGGCTGTACAGGCACGGCTGCCAGAAGCCGCTGGGCTTCTACATCCGCGACGGCACGAGCGTGCGCGTGGCCCCGCAGGGCCTGGAGAAGGTGCCGGGCATCTTCATCTCGCGCATGGTGCCCGGCGGCCTGGCCGAGAGCACCGGGCTGCTGGCCGTGGACGACGAGGTCCTGGAGGTGAACGGCATCGAGGTGGCCGGGAAGACGCTGGACCAGGTCACGGACATGATGATCGCCAACAGCCACAACCTCATCGTCACGGTCAAGCCGGCCAACCAGAGGAACAACGTGGTGCGCGGCAGCCGCGCGTCGGGCAGCTCGGGCCGCTCCTCGGACAGCGCGGCCAGCCGCCACAGCCTGCCCGCCGCGCCCGCGCTGCTGCACCTGCAGCCCGACGACGCGGACAGCGACGACGAGCCCGACGTGGTGCTCGAGGGCGTGCTGGAGCCGCGGCCCGCGCCCAGGCCGCCGCCCCCGGGCAGCCAGGCGCGGGTCAACGGCGCGGGCCCGGCGCACAGGCTGCTCAGCTCCCTGCGCGCCGACCCTCGCCACAGCCTGGCCCTGCCGCTGCCCCCTGGCGCCGTGGAGGAGCACGGCCCGGCCGTGACGCTGTAGGGCCGCCGCGCCCCCTGGAGGCGCTGGTAACCGCGGGTCCCGGGTGCGAATGGGGACAGGCACTGTGCGCTTCGGGCCCCTTGTTGTTTTTATTTATCCCACCCTCTTGGCCCACACCCCGCGTGTGTTCCAGCTGACGGATAGAAAATACAGATACTATTTTTATAGACTTCTCCACGGAACAGAAAATGCACACGCGTGCAGTCAGTGCTCAGCCCGGGGCAGGTCCCAGCACTTTCGTAAATAACGTGGCAGAGAGGGTCTGACCAGGTGCAGAAAATACTTCGTTTTGAAAATACTTTTATAAATGAAGCTTTAAAATTCCTTTTGAAACATAGATTCGTGTCTTTAATGTGACCTGTGCAAAAACAACCTGTGACGTCAGCACTGTTGTGAGTGCACGCCCCGGCTGCCCTGCAGACTCCGCTCACCGGCAGGAATGAGGGAGGAAGGTGGCAGCCAGAGCCTGGCTTTGAAGAGTCAATGCGCCCAAGCCTGTAACAGGTATGACCAGTGACAATGAATTTCAGACAGCCAAGCGGGTGCCGGACCCCCACACATCCCAGGGAAAAGCTCACATGGATCACGGCACCTGCGGGGGCTCAGCCTCTGGGCGGGGAGAACTTAGCCCTGCGGGGTTGGAAGGTACTGGAAGGTAAGTCTCGGCAATACTTCCGTGACCAAAAGCCACCATTAACTCTGAGATAAAAACTAGTCTTTTCCTGGGGTTTGAGTCTGAGGTCAAGTTTTGAAATATTTTCAGTGGAAATGATGGATAAGCCCCACCACACACCCCTGGCAGGCCTCTGAAAGCTCACAGCCATTTGGATGTGTAGTTTCTGTTATCTTTGTTTTAAATTCACAAGTCACGTGGAACTTACTGATTTTTAACACAGAGTAAATTCATTATCACTTCCCTTTGATCTTCCAGCAATATTTATATATTTAGTAATTTTATAGGTTTATTCATGTTTGATCCAATATTATATGAAGTGTATTTTGTTTGAATCCAATGTGGAGGAGAAAATGTTACACTTATACTCTGAGAACTAAACTTTGACCAAATAAAGCTTTCATATAAATACAAGTAAAAATATTTTTTTAGGATGCCTTTCTTGGGAGAGTATACAGCTGCTTCTCCTGTGGTCCAGCACCCCCTGCTGGTCAGCCACAGAACTGTCCTGACTTCATGGATGTCAGGCTGCTAACAGATTGAAAACAGTATCTCAACATCTTCATTTTTCTTCATTAAGTGTAAAAGCAAATAATTTTTCCTTTGGAAACTATTTATTAGGCAGAAATATCTTTTATTGAGCAGTTGTGGTTTCCTGCAGCTATGTTTGATTTTGTTATTTGTGTGCCAGGATCACTGTTGGTTGTGTTCCTAAGCACAGGGAAGACCAGAGATGCTCTCCAGTTGAGGTAGAGGGTGAGAGTCCAAATACATCCAAATTTATGGGCTCCAGTGAGCTGTATGAGCATCTTTTCTGGCATCCAAGCAGTCAGAAGTGGGTTTTTTTTACTACGATAAGTATTATAGAACCAAAAGTCTAATGCTAGTTACTATCACAAATGAAATGTTCTTTTGCTGAGTTATTGCTGGTTTTTTAATATCTTGTTGAGTAACTGGTCTGTCACCAAGAAGGAAAGTTATATTTCTTAACGTGTTTTAAATTAAGCAAATGTGAATAATTTTTTAGGGAAAGAAGAAAAAACCTACCACTCCGAGATTTGTATGCTGTTGTTTATAATATTAGGAGTTCTGAATTTCTTGGAACAGCTGCTTGAGTGTATTTTTGTACCCAGATCTTTACTTCTGCCATTTTCTTCTTAAAAAAAAAAAAAAAACTATGTTGTATTACACATTAAAGTTTTGTTGGTTTTATATATCAAAGAATAAAAACTTTTTCTCTGCAATTAATACTTTTCACTTGTGTTCTAAATATTGGAGAAACGACCAGTTAATGCTGAGCAGAGAGATGCTTACCTCAGAATGGAGCACCTCCAGTATGTACCCAGTGCATATCTTGTGCCATATTTTTTCACTTAATCTTCATACATGTTCCATGAATCTGTACATGTTCCATGTTCCATTAATCTTCATACATGTTCCATGAGGCAAGTAACATTATCCCTTTTACAGATGACAAAATGGGCTGAAGCTCAAGCAGGTTGTAGGTCATTGCAGATAACCAAGTTGTAGTTGATGGGAGACAGATGTGTTTTAGGTCTAGAAACTTCTTTTTAAGTCCTTTTGAAAAAAAGATTTTCCAAATGCTTACTATACAGCGTTTCTTAAATATACCCAGGTTTGCAAAATTGCCATTAATGCTCCTTCATTCTGACATTGCTAAGCATAGTGCATAGGAACGTGATCTATGCACTCAGCCATCACAGATATCATGGTGATAGCGGGCACCGAGAATTCCCGGAAGAAATGTGCTTTCTACAAGCGTTCGTCAACATAACCCTTTCAATGACACGGAGCTGTGGCAACCCTGTCCCAGTTCATAGTTGAGGAAACTCTGGACGGTCACCCCCACAGTCAGAAGAGACGGGGCTAAGCTGGTCACAGAGGTGGAGAGGCGGGTGCACACGCCTGGCTGTGCGGCTGGTGCACATCTGCCTGACCGATCATCCACACCAAGCCCAGGGCATATGGTGCTCAGAAGAGTCAGCCTTTCAGCAGGTATGAGACTGTCCAGTGAATCAGAGCTTATGTAGCATTTTGCAGTATTATACAAAGTGATCACACATGGGGAGTTGGGTGTCATGGCAAGTTGAAAAATGCTGATAGTCAAAAAATCCAGGGGTGCCTCGGTGGCTCAGTCGCTTAAGCATCTGACTTGGGCTCAGGTCACAATCTCGCAGCTCCCGTGGGTTTGAGCCCAACGTTGGGCTCTGTGCTGACAGCTCAGAGCCTTGGAGCCTGCTTCAGATTCAGTGTCTCCTTCTGCCCCTCCCCTGCTTGTGCGTGCTTGTTCTCTCAAAAATAAACATTAAAAATTTTTTTTAAATCCAGTTTAGCTAAAATCTGAGGTAAGTCTTCCAACAGAAGGCCATAAGTTATTCTCACGTCTCCGTCAAATGTTTTTAGAAGTTCTGATGCATCTCTCAGGCCCTCGTCTCCAAGATGACCAAGGAAAGGAGTAACAGTCATGGCAGAAAGGGCCACGGCTGCATGTAGCATATCCGCTGCTCCAGCTGTGCCCGTCGCAGGCCCGGGACAAAGCCATTAAGAAGTTAATTACTCAGGGGCGCCTGGGTGGCTCAGTCCTTAGGCGCCCGACTCTTGGTTTCAGTTCAGGTCATGATCTCACACTTTGTGAGATCAAGCCCCACATGGGGCTCCACCCTGACAGTGCAGAGCCTGCTTGGGATTCTCTCCCCGCACCCCCGCATCTCTCTGCCCCTCCCTGGCTCTGCGCATGCCCTCTCTCAAAATAAATAAACATTTAAAAAAAAAAGTTCATTACTTGGAACACAGTAGAGGCCACCGCCACCAGGGACATTTTGGAAGTGAGTCTTCGACGCCTGCGTGGTTCCGAGCGCATGTGAAACTACGTTACATTGTGAGCTTGCCATTCATGGCAAGGGACCTGGGAGCTCCTGAGGCACCGAGGACAGAACTCCCCCACCCTGATTCAGGCCCTCAGGTGCTGCCCCAGGACCCCCACCAAAGCCTGTGTCAGGAGCTAAGTCCTTAAGGACTGAAGAAAAACTGTCTCTGGAAAAAAGTAAAATGGAGATTGTCCTTTAAAAATATATAAACGAATGAATGAACGAAAGCGCTGATGCAAGTATGAGCCAAATATGGTGGGAACATCCCTGGTAGTCCTTGCATGAAAAGAAATAGGCACAAGGATGGGTGGTACCAGGCTATTCTGCTGGAGAAAACGTACTCGTAACAGGAATTCGTGTGCTGAGGTTTCGTAGCAACACTAAACATCAGTCACAGTGCTCTGAAAGTTCAACTTAAAAGTACATAATAAGGCTGAACTAGCAGCCAGTTCCTCAAAACACAAAAATATTTAATATGAATCCCTAAATTCTACACCTGAAACTAATATTACACTCTATCGTAACTGCAATTTAAAAACTTGAAAAAAATTTAATATGTATTGTTCCTATTGCAAATATGAACCTGCTTAGCTGATTTCCAACTTGTAGGAAGATAAGGTACGTGGTGTAAACTTAAGGACTTCCCGTCTGACGCAGGCTGGAAGGCTCCCCCACATCTCAGGCATCGATTGCAGTGGTGTGTCAGAATCAGCCAGAGTTGACTGCCCCCCCCCCACCCCCCCGGCCACAGAGGCCTGAATGCAGGAGATCTGTGGGTAGGGCTTGAAATTTTTCATTTCTAACAAGTTCCCAGGTAATGTGGAACCTGCCAGTCCAGGAGTCACACCTTGAGAACCACTGGCTAATACCCCAAAAAATTACTGCCCAGAGAGTGATAGGATGTGCCTCAAAGCAAATGACCTTAAGGACCAAGGCCCATCCAACAAGCATCAGGACCTTCCTCTGGTACATGCTGGCGCTGAGACCCTCATGTAACACCAGGTAACCTGCACACATACTTCCTGACGTGCAGAACCACTTCCTGTGCGTCACCGTCCATTCCCCACCACTCTCTGGTGCCATACCTGTGTGCCTGCTCTTCCTGCCTCTCATGTTGGATCCCTGGGTGCTCCTTATCCCCGAAGACACCCCCGTCAACATGCAAGTTCTCTTTCCTTTCCTCACCTTGTTTTCTTCTCCTTTATCTTCATAAAAAGAGCACTTTTGGGGATTGAGAACTTTTCATTACTGAACCAGGTTTCCAAGGAATGGAATAAACTCATTATGTTAATACAAAACAAAATGATTCAACGTTGGTCTCTCTAGCCCAGGAAACAAGTGCCATCTTCCAAACCCTTCCCCAGAGAGCTTTGAAAGTGAACACATTATCTCTTGACCTGAACCCTCTTGACCTCAAGCTAATCTGCCGGGGGAGGGAGGGACTGTGCAGCCAGCACTGCCGGAGGGAGCAAATGTCTGTCATCCCAGGATGGTGACCTTTGCTTTCAAGCTGCGGTTGTTTTTTCCTCTCTACAGATGCTTAATTTTTATTCATAATGCCGTGCACTGCCACAAGTCCCTAGTTGACCATGTGGCCCTACACGGACCCTCATGACACCTCCAAGGAAAGTGGGAAACGTGCCCTCGTTCGTGCTAAGTCCAGGCACTCAGTCGCATGTGGCCAAGTTCATGCTCCTGCACTGCACCCGAGTGGCACGGACGTAGTGCCGCAGACACAGTCCCCCGGCACCTCTTTAGGCGTTGGGGCGGGAGCCCGGGAATGCCACGAGACCTCTGAAGCTCTTACGGAAGGTTCACACCAGCTATCTTCATATACCGAACCAAAGTCTCTACCCTCAGAGCCTCCTCTTGTGCCCCTGTCTTCAAGTGGACCGAGCAGAACCATCCCCAAAGCGCTCCAGAAAGTGTGAGTCACAGAAACACACCCGCTGTGGAAAGACAGCTGCGAGGACACCTACGCGGGTCAGCGCAGAAACAGAATGTCCGGCGTGGACACACAAAAGCACACATACTATGAGCCAAAACCAGTTGTCTGGGAATGAGGTGGCACACGGTTCCTTTCTGACTTCTTGAGCTTTTCAGAAAAGTGCAAGCAATCCATTCTGAAGTCAAAAAATATATAAATTCTCTCACTTAAAAAAATTAAAAAGTAAACGGAGCAAATGAGGGTAACAGAGATAAACCTGGGACCCCGCCCTGGGACTGCCACGTGCTCAAAGGACCCCGAGTGTCCTGACTCCTTTGAAGCCTCTGAAAGTTTCCCGAGAGACCGTGGGATTATGTGCTGGTTTTTTTAAACTTTTTGTTCTGATTATGAAAATTATATATGCTCATTCTGGAAATTCTGAAAAATAGCATGTGTATAAAGAAGAAAACTACCCACAGGAATCCCAGCAAACGGTGTTGATGTTTCAGTGCTTCCATGGCAGTCATCAGCTATAACTCAAGAGATGCTGGATAAATACTTAAGATACTGCCCAGCGATGTGCATCTTTCTCAGGTAACATAGCACAAGGATTTTCCTACGGCAATAAATTGTTCCAAAACAGTATTTTTACTTGCTGCAAAATAGGAAATCTATCTAAATTAAGTTGGCCATTTTCCTGATAGATACCGGGTTATTTACAGTTCATATTACAAAAAAGTACGGGAGCTATATACATAAATCTTAGCTTAGGTTTCTGATTACTTCCCTAGGACAGATTGCTAGAAATGAAATCACTGTATCAAAGGGTATGAATACCCTCAGAGTTTCAAAAAAAACACCAAGAATCTCACAGAAAAGTTACAAGTACAGCAAAAAGAGCTGAGTGTGCTACCAAAGGCATGCCCCAGGACTGTCAGTGACAACGTCCTACAAACAAGGACATCTCCTGCCCCAGTACAGCCATCAAAACCCAGATTCTGACTCGGCCCTCCCATGGACACACCAGACCCACAGCTACATACGGACCAGGTTCCTCTCCTCTGACAACCAGCTGAGCAGCTGCTGCATATCCAGAAACAAGAAAAGAGCCACATCATGGTGGGTGGCAGAGGCTAAGACTTGGTTTCCCTGTAAATCCACCCCCGGCACAGCAACCCACAATCGGGAGGGAACTCACAAACCCAGACCTTCTCCCGGAGCAGCAAAGGGTTCTACCCCACATCAGACACCCCAACTTTTAAGACCTGCACCTGAGGAACAAGCCCTCAAAACATCCGGCTTTGAAAAGCAATGGAGCAGGTAACCGGGAGACCCAGAGGGCTGTAGCAGCCTGAGAAATACCTCTTAAAAGGCTTGCATAGACTCCCCACCCCAGGGCCAGTGCAGAAGCAGCTGTTTGAAAAGTGACTTTATGTCAGAGGTCCATTGACTAATCTTAAAGCATCGGCCCCAGGAGCCCGGCCTGTTGGCATATTTCCCAAGGACAGAGGCCCTGCCCTGGCAGGCACCATTTTTATGCTCTCCCTCTTCCACTCTCCACAATAACAGTATCTCCCACAGAAAGCTTTTACAGGCATCTGGTGCCCCGGTTTTTGCAGCTGCAGCCAAGGAACACCCCTCAAAATTCTGGTTCTGGAGGCCAGGGGGCTTGTGTTCTTGGGTCCCACGGGACTGTAACAATCAGAGAGACACTTGTTGGCAGAATACTGTCCTGAGGTCACCACACAGACAGCAGCCTGAAACATACGTCCATCTCTGAGAAAGTGGCAGACCAGCGTGGCACACACCTAGAGGCCATGGAGGTGCTCTCAGGGAGCACAGGCCAGGGGACACCACCCTTTTGCTCCCCCTCTACCTCTCTCCCTCACTGGGGTCTCCCGGGAATGAGCTTACACCTTTCTGGCACCCCAAGTTTTGCACTTGCTGCCAGGGACCACCTCTACATCACCTGGCTTTGTGCTAAGTAGTGGGGCTTTGTGCTCATGGGTGCCCTAGACCTGTAACCAGTGCAGAAAGAGTTCTCAAACAGCCACCACTCCCAGGCTAGAGCAAGAGACAACAGAGCCAGGAGTTCAGTTCTTTGGAGAAAGAGGGCTGTAAGCTGTCACCGATGCTGCAGCCCGAGGAGCAGGCTTCTGATTAAACACACATCTAAGGCTTGACTGGAAAGCCTTCCAGAGCCCCTGGAAGGTGGTTTTACCTTCATCCCTCTGCCATGCTCCAGGCTGCCAGCATCCCTCAGAGGGGAGCTCTTACACATGCCTGGTGCCCTAGTTCTCACATCGGGTGTCCTAGTCTTTGTGGCTGCCACCCCAGAACACCTCCTTGAATGACTCTGGTGGCCAGGAGGCTTGCGTTCCTGGGTCCCATGGGACTACAAAAGGCAGCTAGTTCTTGGTAGGCTGCCACCCCCATGGCACCGCAGACTGGAACACATCCCTAGTCTCCCTGTAAAAGAGGCCTATTTGCTTGTCCTGGAACTTCAGCCTCATGGGCAAGCTTCAGAGTTAGCACACATCTAGAAGCTACAGAGATGCTCTCAGGGAACACAGGCCTGGGGACCTCCAGATCACCTGTTCTGTGGCCAAAAGGGCTTATGCTCGTGGTCCCTCAGGACTGTATATATTTGCATACTTTAAAATCTGCTACCTGAGTGTATAGCTTCCAATCAGCCTGAATCTACATGCTGACTGAGACTCCACCCACTGGGACACTAACAGGCCTTGCACACTCAACAACTGGGAGCTATTAAAATGGGCTGCTTGGACGATCACAAGTTTGAGAGACAACCAAGAGCTACAGTAAGTTTAAGCAGTAAGGTTCATCTACACAAGACGATTCCTTCAAAACTGGAAAAGATGGCTGTTTCAGCTAATCCATAGAAACACAAAGAGAGAAACAAGCAAAATGAGGAAACAGAGGAATATATTCCAAACAAAAGAACAACATAAAACCTCAGAAAATAACCTCAGTGAAATGGAGATAAGTAGTTTACCTCATGAAGAATTCAAAGTAATGGTCACAAAGATGCTCTCCAAACTTGAGAGAAGAATGGATGAATACAGTGAGAAGTTCAATAAAGAGACAGAAAATATAAGTACCAAACAGAAGTCACTGGATGAAGAATACAATAACTGAACTTAAAAATACATTAGAGGTGGGGTATTTGGGTGGCTCAGTTGGTTAAGCGTCTGACTCTTGATTTCAGCTCAGGTCATGATCTCACAATTCATGAGATCAAGCCCGCATCAGGCTCCACACTAATAGCACCAAGCTTGCTTGGGATTCTCTCTCTCCTTCTCTGTATGCCTCTCCCCTACTCATGCTCATTCTCTCTCTCTCTCCCTCTCTCTCTCTCCCTCTCTCTCTCAAAATAAATAAATAAACACAAAAAATACATTAGAGGGGTTCAACAATAGACTAAATGAAGCAAAGAAAGAATCGATGAACTCAAGTACAGGGCAGTGGAACTCACCCAATCAGAGCAGCAAAAAGAAAAAAGAATGAAAAAAAAAAAAAGGTAAAGATAGCTTAAGGGGTTATAGGACAACATCAAATGGACTAACACCCACATGATAGGACTCCCAGAAGGAGAAGAGAGAGAGAAAGGGGCAGAAAATTATTTGAAGAAATAGTGACTGAAAGCTTTCCTAACTGGGGAAAGAAGCACATCCAGATCCAAGAGAGCCTAGAGAGTTCCAAATAAGATGAACCCAAAGAGACCCACTGAGATGCATTATACTTAAAATGTCAAAAGTTAAAGAGAATCTTCAAAGCAGCAAGTAAAACAACTTGTTCGGTACAAGGGAATGCCCACAAGACTCAGCAGATTTTGTAGCAGAAACTCTGTAGGTCAAAAGGGAGTAACACAAAACATTCAAAACGCTTCCAATCAAGAACTTCCAATCAAGATTACTCTACCCAGCAGAGTTATCATTCAGAATTGAGGGAAAGAGAGAGTTTTCCAGACAGCAAAAGCTAAAGGAGTTCATTACCACTAAACCAGACTTACATGAAATGTTAAAGGGATGTTTTTAAGCTGAAAAGAAAGGGTGCTAATTAGTAACAAAACACATGAAAGCATAAATCTCATTGGTAAAGGTAAATATATAGTAATGGTAATTAATTACTTATACCTGGTATGAAGGTTAAAAGACAAAAGTAGTAAAAATAACTATAACGACAGGGGCGGCTGGGTGGCTCAGTCTGTTAAGCATCTACTTCCAACTTTGGTTCAAGTCATGATCTCACAGTTCTTGAGTTCAATCCCTGGGTCGGGATTTCTGCTATCAGCACAGAACCTGCTTCAGATCCTCTGTCCCCCTACCCCCTCCACTTGCACTCTACCTCTCAAAAATAAGTCAACATTAAAAAAATAACTATAATGACATAATTAGCTAAGGAATACACAAGATAAAAAGAAGTAAAATGTGACCTCAAAATGTGGTAGGGAGTAAAAATGTACAGCTTTAGAATGAGTGCATACTTAAATTACTTTCAACTTAAAATAAACTTATAAATATAGATTGTTATATGTAAGCCTCATAATAACCACAAAGCAAAAACCTGTAGTAGATACAAAAAAAGATAAAGAGAAAGAAATCTAAACACTCCACTACAGAAAAGTCATCAAACCACAAAGTAAGAGAGAAAGAGAAGAGGAAACAGAGGAACAACAAAACAGCCAAGAAACAATTAACAAAATAGCAGTAAATACACACCTATAGATAATTACATTAAATATTACATTAAATGTAAATGGACTAAATTCTCCAATCAAAAGACATAGAGTGGCTAAATTTAAAAAAAAATTCACTTGACAGAAGTATGGGCCCAAGTGCAACACAAGTCATGTACAAGAATGTTTGTAGCAGTAATTGCTAATAGTCTGAAACCAAAAGCACAAAATGCCCAAATAAATAATGGACAAATAAATAATACGTATTCTTATGATTGAATATTTGCAGGAATAAAAACAAACCACAGCTATGTACTGCAACATAAATGAATGTCCGAGCATAATGTTGAACCAAAAAAGCTAAACACAAAGAAACATACTGAATTATTTCATTTATGGAAAGGTCATCAAGTACTAATTGACAGTAATTATCACTGAGGAGCAGGGCAGGGGGGTGTCTGAGAGGCAGCATGAGGACTTCTGGGGATCTGGTCACATTCTCTTTCTTGTGTTTGGCGTATTCATTTTGTAAAAATTCATTGCGCTGTGCATTTGTGGTTTGTGTGCTTTTTTGTATTTGTGTTATATTTCAATAAACAGATAAAAAATCATTTTAATGGTTAAAAAAATCCAGGACCCATCTATATGCTGCCTACAAGAGATTCACATTAGATATAAGGACACACAGAGATTGAATATGACAGGATGGAATAATGCAAATGAAAACCAAAAGAAAGCTGTGGTAGCTATACCTTGATCAGAAAAAAATAGACTTTAAAGCACACTGTAATAAGAGACAAAGACGAGCATTACATAATGATAAAGGGGTCAAGCCAATAAAAAGGTATAACGTTTGTAAATACTTATGCACCCAACATAGAGGCTCCTAAACATATACCACAAACATTAACAGACTTAAAGGGAGAAATAGACAGCAATACAATAATAGTAGAAATATCTAATACCAAATTTTAATCAATGAATATATCATCCAGTTAGAAAATCAATAAGGAAACATCAGTCTTATATGGAACATTAGACCAGATATATACAAAGCATTCCATCTGAAGGCAGCAAAAAACACATTCTTCTCAAGTGCTCAGGAAACATTCTCCAGGATAGACCACATGTTAGGCCACAAAACAAGTCTGAATAAATGTGAGAAGACTGAAATCATATCAAACATCTTTTCTGACCACACTGGTACAAAACTAGTAATCAATCATGAGAGGAAACTAGAAAATTCACAAATGCTACTGAAAAACCAGTCAATGAAGAAATCAACAACTTGAGATAAATGAAAATGGAAATACAACATACCAAAATTTATGGGATGCAGCAAAGCAGTTCCAAGAGGAAAGTTCATAGCAATACATGCCTACCTCAAAAAAAAAAAAAAAAAAAAAAAAAAAAACAAGGAAAATCTCAACAACCTAACTTTATACCTCAAGGAACTAGAAAAAGAACAAAGCCTGAAGTTAGTAGAATGAAGGAAATTATAAAGATCAGTGCAGATGTAAATGAAATATATTAAAAGGACAATAGAAAAGAGCAATGAAACAGAACCGGATATTTGAAAAAGTAAACAAAATTGGCAAACCTTTAGCTAGACTCCCCAAGAAAAAGAGAGAGGGCTCAAGTAAATGAAATCAGAAATAACAAGAGATGTTAAAACTGATACCACAGAAATACAAAGGATCAAAGAGATGACTATGAAAAATTATATGCAAACAAATGGGACAACCTAGAAGAAATGAATAAGTTCCTAGAAATATACAATTTTCCAAGACTTAACCAAGAAGAAATGAAAAATCCAAATAGTCCAGTTACTAGTAAAGAGATTGAATTAGTAATCAAAAATGTCCCAACAAACAAAATTCCAGAACCAGATGGTTTCATTGGTGAATTATACCAAACATTGAAGAAACTCTTTCAAAAAACAGCAGAGGAGAGCAAACTTGCAAATTCTTTTCACAAGGCCACCATTACCTTGATACCAAAACCAGACAAGGACACCAGAAGAAAGTTACAGGCCAATATCACTGATGAAGATAGATGTAAAAATCCTCAGCAAAATATTAGCAAACTGAATTCAACAATACACTAAAAGGATCATACACCATGATCAAGTGGGATTTACTCCAAGGATGCAAGGGGAGTTCAACATCTTCGAATCAATCAATGTGATACATCACATTAACAAAATGAAGGATAAAAATTATATGATTATATTAATGCAGAAAATGCACTCAACAAAATTTAACATCCATTTATGATTAAAAACCTAACAAAGTAGATAAGAAGGGAATGTGACTCAACATTTTTTTAAAAACCATACATGACAAGCCCACAACTAGCATCATACTCAACAATGAAAAGCTAAAAGCTTTTCCTCTAAGATCAGGAACAGGATGGATGCCCACCCTCACCACTTTTATTCAATGTAGTATCAGAAGTCCTACCCACAACGATAAGGCAAGAAAAATAAAAGGTATGCAAATTGGAAAGAACAAATGTAAAGCTGTCACTATTTGCAGATGACATTATATTATATATAGAAAACCCTAAAAGACTCCACACACAGAAAGAAACTGTTAGAACTAATAAATGAATTCAGTAAAGTTGTAGGATACAAAATCAATATGCAGAAATCTATTGTGTTTGTATACACTAACACACTAGCAAAAAGGAAAATTAATAAAACAACTCCATGTTTAACCAAGGAAGTGAAAAATCTATGAATTGAAAACTATAAGACATTGATGAAAGAAACTGAAGAACAAATAAATGGAAAGGTATTCCATGCTCACTGACCGGAAGAATTAATATTGTTAAAATGTCCATATTATCTAAAGCAATCTACAGATTCACTGAAATCTCTATCAAAATGCCAATGGCATTTTTCACAGAAATAGAACAACGAACGCTAAAATTTATGGAACCATAAAAGACCCCAAATAGCCAAAGCAATCTTGAGAAAGAACAAAGCTGGAGGTATCATGCTCCCTGATTTCAAACTAGATTACAAAGCTATAGTAAACAAAACTTAATGGTATTGGCATTAGAATAGACACATAGACCAATAGAATAGAATAGAGAGCCCAGAAATAAATCCACACATATATAGTCAATTATTTATGACAAAAGAGAAAGAATATATACTGGGAAAAGATACTCTTCAATAAATAAGCCATGAAAACTGTACAGCCATATGCAAAAGGATGAAACTAGACTGCTATCTTATACCATACACAAAAATTAACTCCAAATGATAAGCTCTCTGACATCAGTCTTGGTTATGAGTTTTTGGATCTGACTCCAAAAGAAAAGGCAACAAAAACAAAAATAAACAAGCGGGACTACATCAAACTAAAAAGCTTCTGCACGGCAAAAAAAATCATCAACAAAACCAAAAGGCAACTTACTGAATGGAAGAATATATTTGTAAATCATATATCTGACAAGGGATTAATAACTGAGATAGATAACATACACAGCTTGATCAATGGCAAAAAAAAATCTGATTATATTTAAAAAAATTTTTTAATTTTTTTTAATATTTATTTATTTCTGAGCCAGAGAGAGACAGAGCATGAGTCGGGGAGGGGCAGAGAGAGAGGAGACACAGAATCTGAAGCAGGCTCCAGGCTCTGAGCTGTCAGCACAGAGCCCGACGCAGGGCCCAAACTCACAAACCTTGAGATCACGACCTGAGCCGAAGTCGGTCACTCAACCGACTGAGCCACTCAGGTGCCCCATATTAAAAAAAAATTTTTAATAAAAAAAAAAATCTTACTTAAAACTGGGCAGAGGATCTACATTAGACATTTTTCCAAAGAAGACACAGAGATGGCCAAGAGGTACATGAAAAGATGCTCAACATCACTCATCATCAGGAAAATGCAAATCAAAACCATAATTAAATATCAGTTCACACCTGTTAGAATAACTATTATCAAAAAGAAAATAAACAAGTGTCGGTGAGGATGTGAGGAAAAGGGAAACCTCATGCACTTTTGGAAGGAATGTAAATTGGTGCAGCCACTACGGAAACGGTATGGAGGGTCCTTAAAAAATTAAAAATATAACTACCATATGACCCAGTAATTCCACTTCTGGGTATTTATCCAAAGAAAATGAAAACACTAGTTCAAAAAGATATATGCATTCCCATGTTCATTGCAGCGTTATTTTCAATAGCCAAGATATGGAAACAATCTCAGTGCCCATTGATGAATAAATGGATAAAGAAAATATGGTATACCCTATCAAAATACTAACAGCATTTTACACAGAACTAGAGAAAATAATCCTAAAATTTGTGTGGAACCACAAAGAACCTGAATAGCCAAAGCAATCTTGAAAAAGAAGAATAAAACCAGAAGTATCACAATCCCAGATATCAAGATATACTACAAAGCTGTAGTAATTAGAACAGTATGGTACTGGCACAAAGATAAACACATAGATCAACAGAACTGAATAGAAAGCCCAGAAATACACCCACATTTATATGGTCAATTAACCTTCAACAAAGAAGAATATGCAATGGGAAAAAGTCTCTTCAACAAATAGTATTGGGAAAACTAGATGGCTACATGCAAAAGAATGAAACTGGACCACTTTTTTTGCACCATACACAAAAATAAACTCAAAATGAATTAAAGACCTAAATGTGAGACCTGAAACCTTAAAAAGAGAGGAGGGAGGGAGGGAGACAGAGAGAGAGAGAGAGAGAGAAGAGAGCACAGGCAGTAATTTCTCTGACATTGGCCATAGCAACATTTTTCTAGATAGATCTCCTGAGGCAAGGGAAAGAAAAGCAAAAATAAACTATTGGGACTACATAAAAACAAAAAGCTTCTGCACAGCAAAGGAAACAACCAACAAAACTAAAAGCCTAGTGAACAGAAGACACTTGCAAATGACATATCCAATAAAGGGTTAGTATCCAAAATATAACTTATATAAAACTCAACACCCAAAAAATAATCCAATCTAAAAATAAGAAGATATGGGGGTACCTGGATGGCTCAGTTGGTTAAGCGTCCAACTCTTGATTTCGGTTCAGGTCATGATCTCACAGTTTCATGAGTTCAAGCCCTGCATGGGCTCTGTTCTGACAGCATGGAGCCTGCTTGAGATTCTGCCTCTTTCTCTGCCCCTCCCCCACTCACATTCTCTCTCAAAATAAAAAAAAAAAAAAAATTCAGCCATGAACAGACATTTCTCCAAAGAAGACATACAGATGGACAACAGACACATAAAAAGACGATCAACGTCACTCATCATCAGGGAAATGCAAATCAAAACCACAGTGAGATATTACCCCACACCTGTCAGAATGGCTAAAATCAAGAAGACAAGAAACAACAAGTGTTGGCGAGGATGTGGAAAAATTGGAACCCTCATGCACTGTTGGTAGGAATGCAAACTGGTCCAGCCACTGTGGAATATAGAGGTTCCTCAAAATATTAAAAATGAATCACCATACAACCTAGTAATTCCACTACTGGGTATTTACCCAAAGAAAACAAAACACTAATTAGAAAAGGCATTTGCACCCCTATGTTGATTGCAGCATTATTTACAACAGCCAAATTACAGAAGCAGCCCAAATGTCCATTGATAGAAGAAGATATGGTGCGTGTGTGTGTGTGTGTGTGTGTGCGCATGTGTGTAATGGAATATTACTCAGCCATAAAAAAGAATTAATCTTGCCATTTGCAACAACTTGGATGGATGTAGACAGTATAAACCTAAGTAAGTCAGAGAAAGACAAATACCATACGATTTCACATATGTGGAATTTAAGAAACCAAACAGAAAAGAGACAAACCAAAAAACAGACCATAGAGAGAACAATAGTATATATCTCTCTTTAATATAGAGAACAAACTGATGGTTACCAGAGGGGAAGAGGGTGGGTGAAATGGGTGAAGGGGATTAAGAGAACACTTACTGTGATGAGCACTGATATATGGAATTGTTGGATCACTAGATTGTACATCTGAAACTAATATACTACTGTATGTTAAGAGAAAGAGATGTTAACTGTATGTTAAGAGAGAGATGAGATTAAAAAAAGAAAAGAATACATGGTATATACACACAATGTAATATCATTCAGCCATTTGAAACAACATGGATGGATCTTGAAGGCATTATGTTAAGTGAAATAAGTCAGGGAAAGACAAATACTGTATGATCTCACTTATATGTGGAATTAAAAACAACAATAAAAACCAAGCTCTTTGATACAGAGAACAGACTGGTGGCTGCAGGGGTGAAGAACGGGAAAAATGGGTAAAGGGGGTTCAAAGGCAAAAAGTTCTAGTTATAAAAGAATTATAATTTGTTATTAAAAAATCCCAGTTATAAAATAATTGTCATGGTGATATATACCAAGAGGACTATAGTTAATAATACCATATTTGTATATTTGAAAGTTGCTAAGAGAGTAGATCTTAAAAATTCTTATCACAAGAAGAAAAAATTGTGACTATGTGGGGTGAGAGATGTTAACTAGATTTATTTTTGTGACCATTTCACAATATATGCAAATATTGAATCATAATGTTGTGCACCTGAAACTAATGTTACATGTCCATTATGCCCTCAATTTTAAAAATAAATAAATAGAAAGTAAATGAGAATACAGATACCCTGGCTCCCTGGATTTTTCCATTAATTAATAAAATCTCCTATGAGAACCAAAAAAAAAAAAAAATCTGTATGTTGATACACTATCATCTAACCCTTGACCCCACTCCTGCTTTGTCAATTGCCTTGATAATGCCCCTTACAATAAAAGCACCACTTCAGGGGCACCTGGGTGGTTCAGTTGGTCAAGCGCCCAATTTCAGCTCAGGTCATGATCTTGCGGCTCATGAGTTCGAGCCCCACATGGGTCTCTGTGCCGACAGCTCGGAGCCTGGAGCCTGCTTCGGATTCTGTGTCTCCCTCTCTCTCTGCCCCTCCCCACCTCAAAAATAAATAAACGCTAAAAAATTTTTTTAAAAGCGCAAGTTCAGAATCCAGTCAGTTGTCTTCACTCTCCCTCACTGTGAAACGGTTCTCATTCCTTCCTTGATTTTCATGACCTTGACACCTCTGCAGGCTACAAGCCAGTTATTTTGTAATTTGTTTTGTCTGAAAAAACCTCACAGCTAGTTTCAGGCAACGGCCCTTTGGCAGGAGTGATCACAGAAGCAATGCTGTGCTCATGGAACATTCCAGCAGGCAGCACCCCACTTGTCTGTCCACCACAGATGATGTCCATTCCCTCTGACCACTTCACCCCAGTGGCATCTTCAGGGTTTCCCCACTGTGAAGCTTTCTCTCGTCCTTTGTAATTATTAAGTATTTTGTAAGGAGGTACTTTGAGACTATGGAACACTGCATTCCCCAACAAATTTCCAAGTAATCTGTTTGTTTATATTAGTACGGACGCCTATTTTATTCAATTCATTGTAAGTCTTTACTGTCATTATTTTGGTGTCAGAATGCCTCAGATTTGGCCTGTGGGAGTCTCTTCAAACTGGCTTCTGTGTCTTTTTTACATTTCCTCATTATTCTTGAAGCATATTCTTGCTTTCTGGTTCAACTAGATGTTTCATTTCATCTCCTATTTTTCCTGCCTCAGACCTGAAGCCAACCTCTCCCCACCCCCAGCCCCCAAGGCATTCTGATTTCTTCTGTGGAGAATGGTGTTTAAAAGCTAAGATCTGGGCTGTAGGTGTGCTTACTGCCCTGGGGTGCCACTATCAGGCCTCCCAGGACAGAACTGGGGGTTACTGCATGTGTGTGCAGTAATAACACACAAGGGTACACATGAGCAAAGAGAGCTTCCGGGCCCCCTCTACACACAGGCTTGACAGCCCATGCCAAGCCACTGTCACCATCCCCGTTCCCACACATTGCCACCCTCTGCTGATGTGGGCTTCACGCCCCTCCATGCCCTCTTACCCAGCTTGGGCTTTCCAGGTACTGACCTCCCATCACCCTGCCTGCAATGACAATGACCGTTCTCACGTCCTGCCCGCCCCCTTCATGCGTTCCTTTCTTGCCCTGCTCCAAGCATGCAGCCCCTGCTTCCCCCACCCATGTAGAGCTGGGCTGAGTCCTGCCACAGTTTAGGACTAAGAGGGAAGGAAAGGGGAAGAGGAAGGCTGTTTGAAGTTCTAGATACATGCATACATATATACTGCCATATTGCTGTTACCAAATTTATTTACTTACCAAAACTACAGAAAGAATCTCTCAGCTTGTCAGACTCTGACCCCACATCCTGAAGTCGATTCTCCACCACTGAGCTTCCCAGTGGGTCTCCCACACAGCCATTCTTCCAAAGCCACTGCACGCCACTCCTCGCTTGAGGCAGACCCCTCATTACCTCCTCCTGTTTCCCTCCTCCTCTGGGAAGCCTTGTCTGCCATTCCCATTCCAGTCTTCCCTCTCCTTGCTCCTGCAATAGAGACAGACCACAGCGTTAGGGCTCAGAGTGGGGAGCTCCAGGAGGGCACAAACCCCATTTCATTCACTTTTCATCCCCACCAGCCATTAGGGACATGCACGTAATAGGACCCAGTGGGCATAGACAGAGAATAAATAAGCGATGGCTGCAACATTTCAGGAAAGAGGCAGGAGACATCATGAGTCACCATCCCATCTCTGCAGGCAGCTTAGCAAGCGGGACTGCAGCCAGCAGCCAGTTACATTCAAAGTTGCTAGATGTGGTGCTGAGAGGTTCCTTTATTCAAGAATTATTAAGTATGTGTCTAGACAGAAACTGTCTGTTTGCTGTCTTCTGGCCCCTTACCTGTCCCAGTGCAATCTCCACCTGGGGGCCAGTGGGGACAGGGACGGGCCATGGGGGTGTCTCCATCTCTCTGACCTCAAGTTACTGTGTGGGGTTTACACCTGCAGTTTTTTCTGCTCAATAAATGTAAGCAGTGAGGGAAAGAGATACGTTTCAAGAAGGCTTTCATGAGGCTGGTGGTGGCGGGATGTGTTGCTCCTTCAACTTAAGTTTCATAGGTAGTAAAAACAGTGAAGTAATTGTTTATCCTAGAACTTCACTGTCGGGGGTTATCAGCAACCAACCAGATGACCTACTTTTTTGATTCTTGAACTTCAAGCTTTGAAACTTCTGCATCATCTAGGAGCACCTTACTTCAACACTGACAGCAACAACTCCATGTACAATGGTTTAATGGGGCAAAGGGACTCACTTTTTTTCAATTGGTAATGCTGTTAGATGGCACACCACTTATATTTTGAGAACTAGATAAATATACATTCTAGAAAATATATAAAATGAAAAAATACAAAGAAGCTAGGCTCACCACCCAGGTGTGGCTAGGGCTTTATTGCACATCATTCACTGATGACCCTTTTACTTCATAGTTGAGCCATACTGGACCTGTACATTCAGTGTTAATTAAAGCAATTAACTACAATATTTGTATACCCATGTTCATGGCAGCATGATGCACAAAAGCGAAATCATGGAAGTAGCCTAACTAATTTAATATCACTGAGCCTAGCCTTTAATATCACCTAGCCTAATTTAATATCACTGAGCTGTACAATTAAAAATTGTTAAGATGGCAGTTTTTATGTGTACTCTACCACAATAAAAATAATTGGGAGGAGAGAGGAGCTAAGACAGCAGAGTAGTAAGAGGATGCTAGGCTTGCCTCTTCCCTGAACACAGCTGGATAAATACCAAATCATTCTGAACAACCAAAAATTGATCTGGGGACTGACAGAACACATTGCACAACTAGAGGGAGAGAAGAAGCCACACCATAGAAAGCAGGAGGTACAGAGATGTGATTTGGGGGAGAAAAGGATCACAGGTGCTGCAGAAGGCCTTGGCCATGGAGAGGTGGGGGAGGGAAGGGAAGGGGCAGAGGCAGGGGGAGGGGGAGGAGGAGGAAGAGGGAGAGGGAGAGGGAAAACACTTCTCCAAAGCCATTGACCAGGAAACTGAAAGGGACTGTTTTTTTGTGAATTTTTACAACCAACGGGGCTCAAAGACTGGACTTTTAGAGGTCCATGTGATGCTCGGCGTGGAGCCCTGAGGGCATTACAGTGCTCCTGTGGAGAAAGAGGGCAGAAGCTCGGGAGCACAAGGTATGATCTAAGGATCCCTTGGGATGCACAAGAGAGACGGTTCCCCCTTCTTGGAGCACATCTGGGCAAGGTGGCATTGCCTCTCCAGGGACAAAAGAGCTGGCAGTCACCATTACCATCCCCTGCTCCTCAGCATAGGTGCAGAGACACCTGCTGAGAGTAGCTAACCTGAACACTGGCTCTTTGTTGCACATTACTCCAAAACCAGTGCTTCTGCACTTTGGTGCAACTGCCCTTCTGAGACAAACCTGCATCAGTCCTAACACAGTAAAACCCTCCCCCAGTGGACCATTGTGGATCTCTGCCATACCAGGTCCCTAAAGCTTGGAGTTTTAAAACTCAGCCAGCCTTCCTGGGATAGAACACAGGTGTGCTGAGCTTCCAGGTGGGCAGACAGCCCAGACACAGTCAGGGTGAAGGCAGGGATCTGAGGGATGCCCAGGACACAGGAGAAGAGATAGTCTGCTCTTCTGGGAGGGCTTCCCAGACAGCAGCAGGTGCAAACTTCCCTCTCCAGGATGAGGGAGAGGGATTGCACCATTTCTCTCCCCTGCCCCTCAGTGTAAACTAATTTCAGTAAGCAGCACAATGCCAACAGTGGCAGCCTAAATTGCTTACACCAAGTCCTGCCCCATGTTCTGCAGGTGCTGCTTTTTGGCTCACACTTGTCTAAGAACCAGAGCAGCAGGCCCTTCCCCAGAAGACCAGCACAGAACCACCGAACACACAAAGTCTACTGACCACAGAGTGCTGCAAAGTTTCAACTCTAGTGGAAATAGCATCAGGTCTCTTTTAACAAGCAGACCAAAGCACACCAAGTTAAAACTTGCCACACTCCAGAAAAGGTCCAAAAACTCCCCACTGCAGGCAAAGAGAAACTCTACATGGACTCACCTGAGGGAAGGAACAGCCAAAACATAGCAGCAGAGTGCATGCAGCACACATCAGAGACACACCCTGAAGCACAAGGCCATGGACAGTATATGACCTCTTATTTATAAAGCCACTACTCTCAGGAGCAGGAATTATAACAGGCTTTCCTAACACAAAGAAGAAGGCCAAGATGGAGGAACTCATCCCAAAAGAAAGAGCAAGAAAAGGTCACAACCAGGGATCTACTCGAAACAAATATAAGTAATATGCTTGATCCAGAATTAAAAAAAATAAGCATGAGGATACTAGCTGGTCTCAGGAAAAGCATAGAAGACACCAGGAAGTCCCTTACCACAGAGACAAAAGACCTAAAAACTAGTCAGGCCAAAATCAAAAAATGCTATAACCAAGATGCAAAACCAACTGTATATACTCACAAGAAGGAAGGAAGAAGCAAAGGAATGAATAAGTGCTATAGACAGTAAAATTATGGGAAATAATAAAACTGAAAACAAGAGGGAAAGAAAAATATTGGATCACAAATGTAGACTTAGGGAATTCAGTGGCTCCATAAAGTGTAATAACATTCATATCATAGGAGTCCCAGAAGAGAAAGGAAAAGAGGCAGGTTTATTTGATGAAATAATAGTTGAAATATTCCCTAATCTAGGGAAGAAAATAGATGTCCAAATCCAGAAGGTACAGAGAACTCCCATCAAAATCAGGCTAACACCAAGATATATCATAGTTAAATTTTCAAAATATAGAGAGAAAGAAAAACCATCAGCAAGACAAAAGAAGTCCCTATCATACAAGGGAAGACAAGTAAGATTAGCAGCAGATCTCTCCAAAGATATTTGACAGGCCAGAAGGGAGTGGCATGATATATTCAGCATGCTGAATGGGAAGAATATGCAGCCAAGAATACTCTATCAAGCAAGACTGTCATTCAGAATAGAAGGAGAGATAAAGAGTTTCCCAAACAAAAACTAAAGGAGTCTGTGACCACTAAACCAGCCCTGCAGGAAATGTTAAAGGGGACTCTTTGAATGGGAAAGAAAGACCAAAAGCAACAGAGACTAGAAAGAAACAGAGAAAATCTCCAGAAACAATGATAAAGCAAGTAATACAATGGCACTACATTCATATCTATCAATAATCACTCTGAATGTAAATGGACAAAATGCTCCAATCAAAAGACATAGGGTATCATAATGGATTTAAAAAAAAAAAATCCCTGTATATGCTACCTACAAGAGACTCATTTTAGACCTAAAGACACCTGCAGATTGAAAGTGAGGGGATGGAAAAACATTTATCATGTTAATGGATGTCAAAAGAAAGCTGGAATAGCAATACTTATATCAGACAAACCAGATTTTAAACCAAAGGCTGTAACAAGACATGAAGAAGGGCACCGTATCATAATAAAGGGATCTGTCCAACAAGAAGACGTATGCCCCCAACTTGAGAGCACCCAAATATGTAAAAACAATTAATAATAAACATAAAGAAACTCATTAATAATACAATAATAGTAGGGGACTTTAACACCCCACTTACATCAATGGACAGACCATCTAAGCAGAAAAGAAAACAATGTATTTGAATGACACACAGGACCAGATGGGCCTCACAGGTATATTCAGAACATTCCATCCTAAAACAGCAGAGTACACATTCCTTTCAAGTGCACATGGAACATTCTCCAGAATAGATCACACACTGGGTCACAAATCAGCCCTCAAAAAAGTACAAAAAGACTGAGATCATACCATGCATACTGAAAGAACAAATATTGTTAAAATGTCTATCCCACCCAAAGCAATCCACACATTTAATGTAATCTCTATAAAAATACCACCAGCATTTTTCACAGAGCTACAACAAACAATCCTAAAATTTGTATGGAACCATACAAAAGCTTAAATAGCCAAAGCAATCTTAAAAAAGAAAGGCAAAGCTGGAGGCATCAGAATTCTTGACTTCAAGTTATCAAGACAGTATGGTATTGGCACAAAAACAGATACATAGATCAATGGAACAGAATAGAAAGCCCAGAAATGGACCCACAACCATACAGTCAACTAATCTTTTACAAAGCAGGAAAGAATATCCAATTGGAAAAAAAAAAAAAAGTCTCTTCAACAAATGGTGTTGGGAAAACTGGACAGCAACATGCAGAAGAATGAAACTGGACCACTTTCTTACACCATACACAAGAGTAAATTCAAAATGGATGAAAGACCTAAATGTGAGACAGGAAACTATCAAAATCCTAGAGGAGAACATAGGCAATAATCTCTTTGACATTGGCCATAGCAACCTCTTACTAGGTATGTCTCCTGAGGCAAGGGAAACAAAAGCAAAAATGAACTATTGGGACTTCATAGAGATAAAAAGCTTCTGCACAGGAGCTTTTTATCTCCATGAAGTAAACATTAACAAAACTAAAAGGCAGCCTACAGACTGGGAGAAGATATTTGCAAACGACCTATCTGATAAAGGGTTAGTATCCAAAATCTATAAAGAGCTTATCAAACTCAATGCCCAAAAAACAACCCAGTTAAAAAATGGGCAAAGACATGAATAGACATTTTTCCAAAGAAGACATCCAGATGGCTAACAGACATATGCAAAGACGTTCAACATCGCTCACAATTAGGGAAATACAAATCAAAACCACCATGAGATACCACCTCACACCTGTCAGAATGGCTGACATTAACAACTCAGGCAACAACAGACGTTGGCAAGGATGCAGAGAAAGGGGAACCCTCTTGCACTGCTGGTGGGGATGCAAACTGGTGCAGCCGCCCTGGAGAACAGTATGGAGGTTCCTCAAAAGGTTAAAAATAGAACTACCCTACAACCCAGCAACTGCACTACTAGGTACTGACCTAAAGGATACAAAAATACAGATTCGAAGGGGTACATGCACCCCAATGTACACAATATACATATGTGTGTGTGTGTGTATACACACACACACACACATATACACACACAACGGAATATTACTCAGCCATCAAAAAGAATGAAATCTTGCCCTTTGCAATAATGTGGAGCTAGAGAGTATTATGCTAAGCGAAATAAGTCAGTCAGAGAAAGACAAATACCACATGATTTCACTTATATGTAGAATTTAAGAAACAGAACAGATGAACATGGGGGGAAGAAAAGAGAGAGAGGCAAATCATAAAACAGACTTTAACAATAGAAAACAAACTGGGGGCTGATGGAGGGAGGTTGGTGGGGGATGGGCTGGATGGGGGGGATTAAAAAAGGACACTTACTGGGATGAGCACTGGGTGCTGTATGTAAGTGATGAATCACTGAATTCTGCTCCTGAAATCAATAACTGCACCATATGTTAACTGGAATTTAAATTAAAACTTGAATAAGAAAAAAGCAAAGGAATACAAACTTCTGGCTGTAAGCACTCTAGAAATACACTTTGGATTCTTAACTGACGTGTCTGTCGAGGCTCTGTTTAGAATGCCTGTGCGCAACCATTCTTTTGAGCACACCTGTCCTGTTTCCCTATGGCCTGATGACACTTGAGGACCAAGAGTATGGGGAGCAATAAATCCTTTGGGGGGCGCCTGGGTGGCTCAGTTGGTTAAGCGTCCGACTTCGGCTCAGGTCATGATCTCGCGGTCTGTGAGTTTGAGCCCCGCATCAGGCTCTGTGCTGACAACTCAGAGCCTGGAGCCTGTTTCAGATTCTGTGTCTCCCTCTCTCTCTGACCCTCCCCCGTTCGTGCTCTCTCTTTGTCTCAAAAATAAATAAACGTTAAAAAAAAATTTAATAAATCCTTTAGGAGTCTGTTTTTGAATGGACCGTATAGGCCACATGACAGTTTTTTGAACATATCCCAATTACACTAATTTCTTGGCAATGTATCAGGCTGGTCCTTACTTTCAAGAAACAAAAATGACTAGCTGATGTAAGCATGGTGTGGAGTGTTTCCAGTGGGAAAGGGGGCAAGCAATAACTTGAATATGTTGCTTTCTAACTGGATACGAACTTCAGTACCCAGAGGAGCACAGAATGAATGCCACCCCTTCCAGCAAAGACAGAACCTTTGCATCACTTATATTCTAAAGGCTGTAAAAGCAGAGACTCTTGCTCTGCACCTCAGCACAAGCTTAGCGGGGTCCACAATTGCATATAAGCACCTACCTTGGAAGAGTGGTCACGGTATCGCAGGAAATGTGCCCCAGCTGCCCCGAGGTTCTCTCCTGCCACACAGGGCAATGCCCGTGTGGAGGTTCTCTTCGAAGGGGGCTGCGTGTATGAACTTCCTCTGAACCTGAAATGAGGCGAGGCCCCGACGTGAAAGCAGGCAGGCCTGGGCTGTGTACCGGCCCTTGTTTGTATCCTCAGACACGACTGAGTCCTGAGCTCTGCACACCTCTGCACACTTTTTCAAGTATGTCCTGAGCTGGGGACAATACAGGATCCATCCTTTTTGAACACGGGAACATTTGCTGATGTCGGGATTACAGGCAGGGATTCTGCAGTCACATTTGCAACAGCTTCAACAGGCTGTTGTGATTTGTTAGACTTCCAGATTGCCCCAGCTTTGGAAGGATCTCTTTCTCTCTTTCCTTATCTTTCTGTGACCTTCTCTCCTGTAGTTTCCTACCCTCCCTGGGGGGACAACATCCTTAGAGGGCATGAAAGCCAACACAGGTTGACTCACTTGCCTGGTTTCCTTCATCCGGAGAAATCATACCGATTTAAAGCAACAGGCCATGTTATTCCTACACCAGGAACAGTGTTCAGGTGTGACTTAACCCCTCCCTCAGGCTCCTTCCAGCAGGGGAATCAGTGAGCTCGTGCAGCAGCACCTTGGCAGCCTCAGCTTCTCCCCATTTCTCCTTTAGTTCATTTGTTACAAGGCTAAAACATTGTTTTTTAAAGACCTGTCATCATTATGACATAGCTTATGCCAGGAAACAAGGCAATAGTTCCAATTTAAATCTGGCTCTACCACCCACTGTCCCATACAACCTAAGAAAAGTCACTTAATCCTCTGGGCCACTTTGCTCGTTTGTACAAAGAAAAGCCTAATGTGCCTCTTGCACAGGATTGACAACACTCAGATGGGCACAGACTGCAGGTGCTATACAAATGCAGAATATATACTCTCAGGAACCATAGTCTATTGAAATACCAAAAAAAAAAAAAAAAAAAAAATCACACCCATTCCTCACCGGAATTCCAGAAAGTTGCCTTTAAAGTAGTCTCCCTAATCACCATCTAGTATAAGTAGTAAAAACGCTCTCCCTACCACCCAGAAAGACAAGCTTAGGAAGGTAGGTTTCTTGGCCAGTCAACAGGGAATAGGTATTCAATTCTCGCTCAGGTTATGACGCAGGCAGTGGTGAGGTGTGTCCACCTGGGCATGCTCCCTCTGCCACCATTATTCAAGTTGTCGGGAACGATGGGACGACCGCAGGGAGAGATACTTGGATGGCCATATGCGCCCGTCCACAACTGCTCTAGTCGTCACTGTCAGCAACTGCATCACACATTTGGCATGGCACCACAGCATACGACAAAGATGTTTTCAGTCTGTACACGTTAATTATACTTTACTACATGTTGGAAAGTACAGCCCTTGTTCCACTCTCCCTGTCGGGCATACAAATGGCAGTAATGGAAACAAGAAAAAAGAAGTTAGTCAAATTGAATTAATGGCTACTTCTTTGAAGCAACTTCTATCAACTTAAAAACATAAGCATTCCATGTGAAAAGTTTTGCTATTCAAACTATCAAGCTAATAACCAATGCTATTCTTTGTACAGCCATTAAAAACTTTTTAACAATTCCATTCATAAATTAAATGTACAAATTTAGTTCATCCTAGAGTAATATTTATCACAGACCAAAGCCTTTGATAGGAGTCTGGAAGATCTATAGAATTGATGAGATTGTGAGTGTGTGAGACATGCTGTGTTTGGGTTAGATCTCAGACACTGCTGTGATTTAAACACTAAGATGTAGTTGTATATTTAAGTTAAAACGATTTGGATTTTAAGCTAGCTGAATATTTAGATTCCAACTGAATTTGCAACGGATAAAAGAAAGCTATTTGATCTATTTACTTTCTTTTCATTTCAGGCTATTAGCACTTGGCAAAGAGTCAAATGTTAGAAGATAAATCTCCAGGAGCCTCCAGTGATGAGGGATGGGGTCACTAGAACTCTTTTTGTGCAACGTTACTGACTTTGATTTTAGAAACCTAGAATACGTAATATAGTAGTGAAGACCATGCTAATCTAAACTTATGAAGTCAGAGGAACTTAACTTACTCTTTTCAGATTTTGGACTTGCAGTAACTGCACATCTTGAAGTGAGGCAGATGTAGAAAACTTTGATGGGAGACATTCTTAAAGGCTCAAATGGAAAACTCACAAGCGATGTGTTCAACAGCTGAAGCACTTCATCTAGTTTTATTTGGTCTCAAGCTGCCTTTGTATTTTTGTTACCATCTTTCTACTACCAGACACATCATCTAAACTGACATATCTTTGAGGGGCAGACACATGTATATAGCATAGACTCAGGGAAACTGGGTCCAAAAACACTTCATTGTTGAGGAAGAAAGAGTTGCATTATTACACCCATAATGAAATATTTATAAAATACTGGATTGTTGCTGATAATCTTAGAGGATGCCCACAAATAGAGCTTTAATCGAAAACACTATTAGAATATAACATTACCAAATGAAGGGTAGCTGCTTAATTTTTTAAATAAATATTAAATTTTAAAAAGAAAACAAATCACTCTGACACTCTCTTCCTGCACATGGCTTATCATCACAGCCAGAGGGACCTGACTATTAAGGGTGCAGGTGTAAAGAAAGGAACCTCTCGAGACTTTTATGCTAATCTAAGTAGTCTGAGTTATGTGATGCAACCAAATGACTGGGATTGAGGTAGACTTTATGTTGGAAAGCAAAAACACTGTTACGGGGGGGGGGGGGGGCAGTTGGCTGGCTCAGTTTGGTAGAACACGTACCTCTTGAACTCAGGATTGTGAGTTCAAGGCCCATGTTGGGCATGGAGCCTACTTTAAAAAAAAAAAAGACTGTTTTGGTTACCCTCGAGAATACACCGTGTTCCAAACTCTTTGAATCTGCCTGTCTAGTCTTTTTTGTGTAGACATTGGCAACCCTGTGGGAAAGCAAGTTATAGACATTAATTTGTCTTTATGCAGGTTACTACAAGTAAGCAGCTTGCTGATTAAGTGCCTAGGAAATGGCAAAGACCCATTCTCTATTTCCAGTGGATGGAAAATAAAATGTATGATTATATTGAGACTGTTTCTTATGAAACACAGAAGGAAACACCATCCCCCGCCATTTTGTAAATGGAAAAACAGGCATATGGGGCAAGAACTTGGCATACGTTCTCAGAACGAATAAGGTTAAATAGTTCTTTTTCAGAACTTCTTAAGTATTGAGAAATTAGATAGGAGATATTGCTTAAATTATACTAAATCCCTCAGACATTATGGTGAGTATTTTGATCCTGGAAGCAAAATAGGTTTCATTTGGACAACAGTGTGCAGTCCTAAACATTTATTTAAGGATTCATTTCTAAAGTGGGACCCAAATAGATTAGAACTTATAGACATGGTAATGTCCTTAGACCATTTATTACCGAATAGATCTCATACTGAATTTACCAAGTTTTTCATTTTAGTTTTTAAAATACTGAATCAACATGTTTAACATTTCAGTAGTAATGAATCTATTTTTGGTACCTCAATCTTACCTTTAGTCACCACATCAGTTAACACAAAATATTATGTAGACTCCAAGCATCAGCAATGTCAATAGCTAGAATATGGCTAGAAAATTGTACAGTACCGGGTGTTGATATGTGTGTTCTGCTTACTTCTAAGTACCTTACCGGATGAAAATGGTCACTACCATCACCTGCAAATAAAAACGAAGTGAACAGTGAAACAGACTGTGACTAGGAAGCAGGGGCACCTAGAACCAGTGTCATACAACATCCAGTTCGTATGTAATTGATTTTCTAAGTTAGAGAAGCACAGAACTGCATGTGGCTAAAAGGCCCTCATGGATGTATTTGGGGTCATGTGACCAGAGTGGAACAGCAAGTCACAGAGGCTGAGTGTGGGTCTCCTTGTGCATTTCAAAAATTCCTGCCTCAGTTACTGTGCCTTTTGTGTAAGTTATCTCGCTGACCTACACACGCACTCTATTTAGTTATTTGAAAGCACATATAAAATCTAGACTAGTTTTTTAAAATAACCCCAAATTACCTTCCCCACAAAGTGCATGATTTCACAAGTCCTGTCCCACGGAAGCGCCAACTGTAGAGGCGCCTTCTGTCCTTTTTAGGGCCAAAGACACTTTCCTTGTAACGAGAAGACCTTAAATGAAATCTACATGAAAACACTTTCCGGCACTCACTGGGCTATGGTCTATGTGATCGTATTAACGTGTGTGTGGTGTTGAGAGCGTGCGCTTTTCTGCTTATTCTCCACCGCTCTTCTCACTGTGAGTATTTCATAGACAGCGCAGGGTTTTCCATGCCTTTGGTCTTCTGACAGCTGCTTGGTAGGGGGCTGGGGAAGCAAAAGGAGTCAACCTATCTGTAAACCCTGGAAAAACTTCGTTTTTTTATGGATTTTACAACTCAACTAACAATATTATTTTGAGATATATCTATGTATCTGTACAGAAAAGTTGTCTTAAGAAAAACTACTGGGGGCGCCTGGGTGGCGCAGTCGGTTAAGCGTCCGGCTTCAGCCAGGTCACGATCTCGCGGTCCGTGAGTTCGAGCCCCGCGTCAGGCTCTGGGCTGATGGCTCGGAGCCTGGAGCCTGTTTCCGATTCTGTGTCTCCCTCTCTCTCTGCCCCTCCCCCGTTCATGCTCTGTCTCTCTCTGTCCCAAAAATAAATAAAAAACGTTGAAAAAAAAAAATTAAGAAAAACTACTGAACCGTTAAAACTTTATTATTCATTGCTATCATTCAATTTTCTCTAGCTTACTTCTACTTCTAGGTAAATGGTAACTTATTTAACATTACATTAAACTTTCCACATCATGGATTTGTAAGCTGTAAGAAACCAATTTCTGAAAAAATATATGCATTTATGACAACTAATTCTGAATCTGTACTTGTCGAACCACACAATCTTAGTTTGTAGTCAATATGTCTATATGGTTGAAGTTTGGTTTATAATTTAAATCTTAATAAAATTCTAAATTTTTATTGGAAAAGCTTGCCTTCTGAAAAGGACTCCATATATTTTTTCTTTAAAAATAAACATACAGCTCATGAGTTTGAGTGGGACACAAAAGTGGTCCGAAGAGCACCTCTTTAAAGGCTATGAAAAGCTCATCTGAGCGACTACTTACCACCTTAGAAATATTTCCCCTCAAAATGTGTCGATAGATCAAATGCATGAATGACTGGTATTAGTGTTTGTTCTCGATATGACTATATGGTGGACAGACACAACAGATTTTGTTTGACCTTAATCTATTTTAGGAGGTCTTTCTATTAGGATGCACTATATATCTTGATACACAAAGAACTAAGTACATGTATGGAGAGAGTAGATGTAGTATTAGAGACAGTATTGCATCATCGTTAAGTGACAGGTCACCTGGAGTAAATTAACGTCGAGTAGGGTGACCAACTTGTCCCTACTTGCCTAGATGTTCCCAGTTTGGGCACTGGAAAGTCCAGAGAAATACCTCAAGTCCTCAGCACACTGGGACAGCTGGTCATTCCACCTCTAACCCCATTTCTCCATCTATGAAATAAGAGGCACCGTATCTCGTCCATCAAGGGCATGAAGCTCTCCAAGCCCCCTACCTTGGGCAACAAAAGGGCCCACTTTATGCATCAGGTGCCATCTATGTAAAATGGAACAGTATCGCCTACCTTTAAGCAAATGTTAAAGTGCAGATGGCCCTTCAGCAGACAGCACAGCGATCGCTCAGTGTGACATGACGTTGTCACTAGTACTATCGTTCAAGTATTCAGCCCATTTCCTAGCAACAGTAAACAGCTGATAAATGTCTAGAAACACTGCTTAAAAGCTGAGGCAAAAACTAGGTTAGACTTTGAGGCTGAGTTTTTCTTCTTTTTTTCTTAGGGTTATTTGTGGCTTCATTTAGTGAGCTCTTAAGAAATCTAGAACTGGGGGCGCCTGGGTGGCTCAGTCAGTTAAGTGTTCAACTTCAGCTCAGGTTATGATCTCGTGGTTCCTGAGTTCGAGCCCTGCTCCCTCTGTCCCTCCCTCTCTGCCTCCCCACCCCCACCACCCACACCCCACCCCCACGGCCCACTTGTGCTCAAGTGCTCTCTCAGATAAACTTTAAAAAGAATGTTTTTAAAGAAATCTAGAACTGCACGGTACTCATCAGATTAAAGGGGCAGCTGGATGAGGCTGGAAGAGGCGGGCAGCCGTCCTCCCACACGCACCTGGGAACTTGGCAGAAGGAGCTTGGTGTGTCAGGCTGCCTCAGAGAACACTCTCGTCCTGGAGGCTCCACCAGGGCTGCTGCCTTTGAAAGCGAGGGGAGGTCGGTCAAGTATCGACTACTGCACAGCAGAGAATTTCCAGGGCTCTTACTTCAAAACTTATGAAGAAACGAGGGCAGAGAGTTCTTTCTAAGAACTGTCCATGTGGACTTTTATGAGGGAGATGAAACCAACCTGAGTTTGAGGGAAGGGATAACATGAGCCCAACCCAACACCAAGGAGGCCAGGTGGCCAAAGGTCTCTTATGAGCAACAGCCCTTTCCTGATAACTATGTGGGTCATTTTCTAAAAGAGCTCCGGAAAAACATCTATGCCCAGAGATACGAGTCCAGTGCGGTGACACAGCAGCTGTGCAGGGTCTCCGTTTTGGTGGTTATCTGTGGTGTGTGGATGAAGGTCTTCTGGCTCCCGACTGGCTTCGTCGCTGACTGCAGTTCGGTCTCACTGACGGAGGTGAAGGGCGGAAGAGTCAGCACACGGGTGGCTGAGCCGAAGAGCTCCCTGGAACCACCTGCGCTACGCAGGTCTCCACGCCACTGGGCCAGCTCCCCTTCTTGGACTAAGGCACCAATGCTGCTGTTGTATCCAGCACTGTCCTTGAACATGGCCACCTTTGCTTCTGTCTGGCCTGTCTGCCCCAACCCTGCACACTTCCATCATGGTGACGTCTGCCATCCAGATTCTGGCCCACGTTACAGAAGCGGCAAAAGGCGCATCTTTCCCGTGACCGTGCTATTGGGAGTCACCGTGCTATTTGCACTTGCAGCCTTGGGAGGCCTGCCGTCCGTTAGCGCTGTGGGAGCACCCTCCTGCCTCCTGCTGGCTTCCACCTCGTGCCTCCGCCCTGTACCATCCACCTGCAGCTTTTTAAAGAAGACATTCACAGGGTCCCTGGGTGGCTCAGTCGGTTAAGTGTCTCACTCTTGATTTTGGTTCAGGTCATGATCACAGTCTGCGAGACTGAGCCCCAAATTGGGCTCTGAGCTGAGAGCATAGCGCTTGCTTGGGATTCTCTCTCTCCCTTTCTCTCTGCCCCTCCCCTGCTCATTCATTCTCTCTCAAAATAAATAACTTGAAAAAAAAAAAAAAAAAAGAAAGAAAACATTCATGACCCTTAACATGAGGCTGAAATCCAAGATGACTTATCCAGATCTCTCAACCATATTAGAAACCTCCATTCCATTAGCAGGGCAGTGACCCACTCTGGAAGCAGCATGCTGGTGTGGGTGGATGACAGATCAAAGAAAAGCGTTCACATAGAGACTTGGCATCAAAGGCTGACCGACAGCTACAACACAATTAGAAATCAGAACTCCTCTGTCACAGTGGTTCTCATCAGGGCAGATTCAATGACACCTTTGGTTGTTATGACGGGGTGGGGGCGGGGGGGTGGCAGTGCCGTGACTGAAGCAGCTGAGGCCACGGGTGCCAGCCCAACACTGCACCGAACAGGGCAGTCACCCCCAACAAAGAATTATCACCCAAGAGGCTAACAGAAACCCTGACTTACATCACTTAACAAAGGTGGGCCAGGTGCTCCCCTCACCGCTGCACACAGTAAACTGCTGCTGTCAGCACCTCCAGACTGGCCTCCACCACACGGACAGTCACCAGCACAGCCTCAGGACAGGCGAGTCCGACCCTACTTGACATCCGATTTGACGGTGGAGGCCAACATCACAGACACGTCAAGAGGATTTAGCCACATCTACCGTGGAGGCACTGGTAACTAGCTCTTTGGGGTTATCCTGACCTACTTTCACAGACAAGCAGTGTTTTTTAGCAAATAAATGTGGTATGTATTTCTACATTTAGATGATTACTAAGTCACAGTGACACATCTGTGAAAAGAATTAAACAGTTCTGTTTGCAGTGGTATAACAAATTTTAATTCAAAATAGACACTCTGAAACAATAGGTTAAAAAAAAAATAAACTTCAACAAGCTCTTTTTGGATTTACAACAGAGTACACCAACAATCACAGACCAGTTTCACAATCGCCTCAAAAATGCACATTATAGCAATTACATGCAGGTATTCTACTTTTTAAAATCCATAGAGTAACATCGTCTTATTTCCCAGAGACCGTCATATCCTCTGAGTACGTCGGACAGGTGCCTCTGCTGTGTACCACCAGGAATACGATTTAAGGTCAAAACTGGCTGGTCTCCATTGCTGGCTCTGGTGCTTTTAGTTATTGTGTGTGTGGAAAAAAAACCCTGGAGGTTTAACTGTCCAAAGGACAGTAATACAGTGGAGTTCTTCAGCAATCCCCATCCCACTAACCCAGACAGCTGGGCTAGAGGAAAGCCCATCTCCCCAGAACAAGTACGTTTACCTCTAGAAAACTGTCGAAGATGTAACAGCAACACGGATACAGCTCTTGCTCTACTCATTTCGCTTTGTTCTCTGAAAACCTATGTCTACACTCTAGTTAGCTTCCACACTCAGGGGTAAAAATTTTATTCCTGAGTCACATGGTCCTTTCCTTTCACTGGTTTATGAAGAGTTAGATTGGGAGGAGAGTCTGAGTGTGTGTTCAGCGTTTATTCTAAAGGCACTAAAAATGTATTGTCTTACTTTTGAACGGGGAAATGACTTACCACCATATCAAAAAGGGGAGAAGTCCACACTAAAAAGGATTTCCGCACCTACAAAACTGCTTTATTTGAAAATAACTCTTAACGAGCTAAATAGTAAGCTTCAGGTTCAGTATATTTTTAACAAAGGAAAACATTTGGTTTTCTATGAGTTGTAATAAAAGACAGCAGCTAGGACAAACTTGAAAAAATGTAAATCAGAATCACAATCTAGAAAGCAAGTACCTTGAGAAGAAGAAACCAGCGTAAGTTAATGCAGTGCGTCCTGAGGGAAGCACACACATCACAGGGGTGTGTACTCACTTCTGTCAGCCTCGGCGCTTACCGTTTGCTGCTACACGTGAAGCTAACTGAGGGAGATCAATGCAGTTAATCAAGTATTCTGAAACAAGCTGAAATTTCCTTAAATGAAAACACAAACATACAGATTTCAGTTTTCATCCTACGATACTGACACTACTAGGAAACAAGACGTGCATGAAAGAGCCAAGGATTTAATTTACATGACAGGGAAGAACTAAAAATAATTGTTACAAAATCAAACTGCAGGAAACAATAAATCCGAAACAACTATTCACTTCTTTTATATAGAAGTCTTTCTGAGCACCTGAAATAAATCTAAAGAGCAGCATAAAGACCACTGAAATTGATTAGTTCAACATACAGTGAAGAAAATAACATTTTTTTAAATCTCAATTGAAAAAACTACTAAATATCTAGTACTTCAGATTTCCTATTTTTTTTTTTTTACAAGTTTTGTGGCTCAAACTCAAAGTTCAACCTATGTTTAACATTTTTAAGTTCAGACATATCAAAGCCTAAAAGCACAGAAGGCTTGTGATTTTTTATTGCTTTCATGCAAATGTATCTTCTTTTTCCAAAAAATGAAGCCACATCAATTTTCCACACCCACAAGAGTGAGGAAAGAAGTTCTATTTCCTTTTTACTAGGATATGGTCTCTTGTGGAAATAATCTCTAAGAAATTGCTTTTTTTCCTCGTAAGAACGGTCTTCATATTTTTTAGGATTTAATGCTAAAATCTGAAGGGCATCCTCACTAACGAGTGGTCCCTCTGTCCTGATTTCATTCCTTTGTCTTTTAAAAGGCACCGCACTCGTCACCTTTTCGGGAGCCGGGGCTGCGTCGGTGTTTATGACGAGGGGCCGCTCCTCCACGTCCCTCTGGTCTTCTGTCCCAAAGTGGCCATCGGGCAGCTTCCTCTTCACAGAAAAACTGGAGTCGTGGATCACCTCCCCATTCACCAAGAGCAGCTCGCTGTTCTCAATAAAACTAGGCTGGATCTGGAGGTCTGAGCTGCTGTCCTTTGGGGCACTCCTGCAGCGCAGCAGGTGGATGGCGATGGCTGCCAGGGTCATGTTGCCCGTGTAGACCCCACAGCAGTGGATGCACTTGAAGGCCGGAGACTTCAGGATGGTGTGGACCGTTGGCGTGATGTGGTGCCTCTCCTTCAAATGCAGCTCGTACGCCTCCGTCGTCACAAAGGTGCCAAAGCAAAAGGGGCAAGTCAGAGCCTGTTTGCTGGGGCTCCCAGAGGCGCCCTCCGTCTGGGGCCTCACCTTTATATACACAGGCACCAGTGACTTGGAGTGTATCCCCGCCAGTATCGCCAAGTAGACTTCCCGCTCCCCAAGCTCCTCCTTTGGCAATATGGTAATGAAGTCAAGATGGGGAAACAGCAGGTTGCCATTAGCATCGATATCCAATTGAAAACCTTTGTTACTATAATCCACAGGTAACTTCTTCTTCCCTCGGTGCACAGTCCTACTGTGCTCCGAAAGACCTTTAATGTCATGAAAAGTGCACGGACAGAACAAGCACCCCAGGCCGTGCATGAGCAAGTGATGGATGAGCTCCTCCTCGGACACCAAGCACTTACAAGAGAGACAGCGAACGGTTTTCTCTCTCATCCACTTCAAAAACGGCGCACACGCTGCCAGCTTTTCAGGCTCCAGTTTCTCAGCAGATTTGGACTCACTATGCTTATGAGCCACTTCCATATGAACCTGGTAGACATTGGAAGGGAAGAGCTCATTACAGACCGGACAGGTTTTCCACTGCTTCGCCTGTTTGAGCGCCTGACTGGCCTCTGCCACAGATGGAGACGCCTGAACAAACATATTCTGAGTGGCATTCACCACCACTGGAGGAGAGGGCATGCTGGCCATGGAACTGGCCATCTGCGCAGCTGTGCCCGACTGCAGGAGCTGGATGGGCACCTGGGGTGGGGGCACAGTTGCAACACCTCCTGGAGGCACAGGCAAAGTGACAGATACGGGGGCAAGTGTGTACGTGGGAATCCCATTCACCTGTTTCCCTGTAGGTATCAGCTGTCTGAGAATAGAGCCTGACGTGAGGAAAGTGGTGTTCTGAGAAGCGCCAGGTCTAACTGGCTGACCTGCAGGCAGGATGTTGGTGCTCACAGGCTGATTCAGTTGCAGGACGCCAGGCCTCACTGGCTGGCCCACAGGGAGCACTCCTGACATGACAGGCTGGCTGAGCTGCAGAACACCGGAATTAATACCCTGGTTCACAGGGAGAACACCCGACGAGACCGTCTGGTTGGGAGAAAGGAGCCCCGGTGGGACGACCTGGCCTGCAGGCAAAACCCTCAGCGGGACCGTCTGGCCCGCAGACAGAACCCGCGAGGGAGCCGTCAGCCCAGCGGGGAGAACCCCCGATGGGGCCGTCTGGCCAATGGGGAGAACCCCTGACTGGACCATCTGGCCCGCAGGAAGCACCCCAGAAGTTGCCGTCTGTCCCGAAGGGATGACCCCGGCAGGGGTCATCTGGCCTGCAGGCAGGACCCCTGACGGGACTGTCCGGCTCACAGAAATCACCCCTGGTGAGACGGCCTGAAGAACCCCGGGAGTGACGGACGGACTGACAGGAAGAACTCCAGGCCCAGCAGGTCTGTTTACTGAAAGAACTCCAGGCCCAACTGGTCTGTTTATGGGCCCGACTGGCTGGCTAAGGGATACAGCCCCTGGGCGGATGGTCTGGTTTAAGGGGAGGACACCAGTTGCAACAGACTTATTGATAGGTCCGACTGGCTGACTCAAGGGCAACACAGGAGGATTTGCAGACTGATTAAGCGGGACTCCATGAGAAAGAAAGACAGGCTGCGGGGCTGAGGGCGGCAGAGGGAGGTTGCTCTGGCCCACCGGCAGAGGACTGGAGACCAGGGTCACGTGGGACTGGGCAACAGCAGGCGGAGAGTGGGTGAGGCTTCCAGAAGTGCCTGAGGCCACAGTCACTGGCTGGACTGCGCCCTGCACTGGCTGCACGACGGTCTGGCTTTGGCTGTTCTGTGGCAAGGCAAGACGAAAGCAGGGAGATGTAGCTGCGATGCCCGGAGCTCCGCCGTTTGGGGGCACGGCCAAGGGTGCCGCTGGCTTTGGAGCAATGTGCATCTGCTTCAAAAGGCCGGGCTTCTTAATATGTTCTGAGATCACAGATCTGAGTTTATTTTCCAAATCCCTGTGTATATCTGAAGTCAAAATATGGTACATTAAAGCATCCTGGCTGCTGGCATTGGCGTTGCACTTTTTACAATAGTACTTGTCAGACGGTGGCATCTTCTCAGTAGAAAGACTTTCGTCGGTTTTCGGTTGCTCACCCGTTTCCTCAGTTCGCAGGCCAAAGTAGGAGTTAATTAAGTAGTGAAAATGGGCTACCAGCACATGCTTCTTCATACTGTAGTACAAAGTGTTTGAAAAGTTACATTTTAAACATGTAAAACTTATCACATCACTCCTAGAAGACTTAGGTTCACCTAAAATATTCACTGTGTAGTTCTGGACTTTCCGGACAGGTGCATGAAACATTCTGAAGTGCCTTCCCACAACTTTGGGTTGAGAGGAAAATACACAGTTTGGGCAAGGGATCACCAGCTCTTGATCAATTTCGTCTTCATGGTAGCGATGTAAATGATTTTTGAATGAAGTAAGCACTTTTGTAGAGTATTTACAGAGGCTACAACAGTATGGCTTTGTTCGATATCTCTGTTAAAAAAAAAAAAGAAAGTCAAACATACTTCAATAAAAATGCCAGATCCTACACCTTCTACAGTTCACAAGTATAGGATTCTTTTTCTTCTAATGTGCCAGATAATGTAACACTATCACCCCTCAGGGAATGGTGTTTTTCTGAGCCAGGGCAAGCTTTTTCTTAGAGGGCCAGAGAGTAAATACTGCCTCTATGCCAACTACTTGGTGCAGCCATCATAACACAAAAGCGCCTGTAGATAATATGCAAGTCAATGAGCGTGGCTTTGTGCCAACAAAACTATACAGACACTAGTTCAAATTTCAAAGAACTTTCATATCACAAAACAGTATTCATTTTTCGCCTCAAACGTCTAAAAATGTAGCAGCGATTCCTAGCTGCAGACGGTGCTCACAGGACCTGGCCCATAGCACGTCACTCCCTGACCCCTTCCAGGCCATCTACTAAAACCTGAATCTCCTCACTCCAGTACAAGAAACTCAGTTCTCTGCTACAGAAAGTTAGTTTCTCCCTTTCTCCTCCCATTTCCCCTAGTTCCAATGTTGTTTATACTTCAAATTCTAAAACCTCTAGAATTTACCTGCAAATAACCTAACATGCAAATTGTTAAACCGTCATTACTGTTATTTCCCTCACTCCTAGAAAAGGTAGGAGCCAAATGGACAGTGCTTACAACACGCAAGTGTCCAATACGCTATGTGACAAGTCGTAAGGAAAGAGGCTGTTCCTCAAGAGCTACAACAATCCTGAACGAGTTCCAGGCCAGAACGCAGACCAACCACGCAGAACTTCTCTTCGGGGCAAACATAGGGGAATCCAACAGGCTTGGGGCATAAGAACAGGCATCTGTATAAGAGCAAGACAACGGAGCAATGCAATGTTCTAACATCCAAAAATTTGCTGGGTTTGTGAAGGTCTGACAGCCGTGAAGTCTTTGGTCTCGCAAGTCTCCAGACCCTAGAGGTGCTGAACCACAGAACACCTGGCCCTAGTGTCACTGAGGAGGAAGGTAAGACCTGGACCTTCACGCTGGGTCCCAGCATCGGCTGTAGGGGAGATCGGCTGTGTCGTAGATCTCTCTAAGACACGGATTCTTGCTGCCACAGCGGATCACCCCACCCTTCCTAAGCTTGTGTTCTCATGCCCCCACACACATTCTGTAGCTTCTGTCACCCTCTCTCTCCTATTTGTACAGGTTTCCCTCTTGTCACAAGTCAGAGAAGTCACCCAAACATGTTCAGCAGTGTGGAACTGCCTTCTCAGCAATTAGCAATATCCCAGGTTCTGCCATTCTGATAGCACGCAGAATAAACCTAAGGCAACAGCCAACCCCGGACCAAAAACTAAAAAAACAACAACCCGTATTTCACAGATTCATATTTTATTATCTCAGAAATCTGGATACACCTTACAACTAACAGTTCAACAGTACAACAAAGTTTAAGCATTGCTTTAGGTTTTTTTTATTAGTGGTTCGTTAAAAAATGGTGTGTCTCAGAACATAGTCAATAATTTTGTAATAACATTGTATGGTAACTGACTACACTTATTGTGGGGAGCACTGAGAAATGTATACAGTTGTTGAACCACTGTGTACATCTGAAACTAACATTATACATCAACTATACTTGACTAGTACAATTTTTTTAGCATTTTTAATTTTTATCTTTTATATATATATGTGTGTGTGTGTATATATATATATATATGTATTTTATTTTAGAGAGAGAACACGCATACGTGCAAGCAGGGGGAGGGGCAGAAGGAGAGAAAGAGAGAATCTCAAGCAGGAGCCACACTCAGCTTGGAGCCTCACACAGGCTCAATCCCACAACCCCGCGATAATGACCTAAGCCAAAATAAAGAGTTGGACCCTCCACTGACAGCCACCCAGGTGCCCCTAGAATTTTTTATTTTTAAGTAACCTCCACACCCAATGTGGTGCTCAAACTTACAACCACGAGATCAAGAGCCTCATGGTCTACCAACTGAGGCAGCCAGGAGCCCCAATAATACATTTTTTAAATGGTGTGTTTTATACTTAATGAAATAGCATAGTGAAAAACCAGTTAATGAAAATTACAGTCAATGAAAGAGCCAAAAGAAATTACTAACAACTGCACGTTACTATACATTAATGTTGAACAGATCTTTGGATTAGGGAAAGATTTCTTAAATATGAAAACATAAACATAATCCATAAAAAAAAAAAAAAAAAACTGATAAACTGGACTCCATCAAAGTAAGAAAGCTTTTGCTCCGTGAAAGACACTGTTGGGGTGCCTAGGTGGCTCAGTCAGTTAAGTGTCCGACTTTGGCTCAGGTCATGATCTCTCGGTTTGTGACTTCAAGCCCTGCGTCGGGCTCTGTGCTGACAGCTCAGAGCCTGGAGCCTACTTCAGATTCTGTGCCTCCCTCTCTCTCTGCCTCTCAAAAGTGGAAGGGAGGGAAGGAGGGAGGGAGGAAGGAAGGAAATGAAAGAAATACACTGTTTAAAATATAAAAAGACAAGCCACAGGCTAGGAGACAATATTTGCAAACCTCACACCTAATAAAGGACTTATATCCAGAATACATGTTGTAGACATGTTCAAGTCCCAATAAGAAAAAAATAACCCAAATTTTAGAAAATGGGTAAAAGACTTTTACACTACCGGAGGGCATCCAGCTGCCAAATATACACATGAAAAGATGCTCAACATCATTAGTCACTAGGTAAATGCAAATTAAAACCAGAAAAGGTACCACTACAACCCTATTAGAATGGAAAATAAGTGGATAAAACCATAAGCACCATAAATGAGACAGAATTGAGGCTAGCTTGCGTGCACAGTAACTAGACCCCCCCCCCCCATCACAGAGGGAAAGCAAAATGGTATAGCCACTTTGGAAAACAGTGTGGCATCTGTCATAAAGATAAATATGTACTTCTTTATCATATACAATCCAGCAATCTCAAGCCTAGGCACTAGGCACTAGGCAAGAGAAATGAAAGTCTACGTTCCCATAACAGCCCCCTGCGGAAGCTCTGGGGTGAATACCACTGGGGAACACGGGGAGTGGAGACCTGGGCCCTACTGGCAACAGAGGAAGAAAAATGACCAAGGACAGATGCAGAGGATGGAGTGAGGCATCTAGGTGCTGGCAGAAACCCCTGCCCTGGACAGTGCACCGTCTCCCTGTCAGGCTGCTTCCTCAGGTCTTGCACTGAGCTCCGTCACATGACGGGACCTTAGCACGTCTCTCTCCCCAAAACCCGAATGTTTAACAAATCTCTTTTTTCTGAGCCCCTGAAGACCTCACTGTAGCACAAGCCACAGAATCAATCCAGCATGACTGCACATTTCTGCCACCTTAGGAACAAACAGGAATAAGGCCCTGAGCTAGCAGACAGCACAGCCTCTGCCACACCAGGCTTTGGTGGCTTTTCTGAACATGGTGTCTAGTCAACAAATCCAAACACCACTATTTCATACGGATTTAACACGTTATGCCTGGGCTCTATTCACCCCAACAAAAACATACACACCTTGAGGAAAAAACCTAACTTGTACCTCTTTGTATTAGGCACTCAGAAAGTTTTACCTACTTTGTAGCAGGTTTCAAAAAGTGTTTCTTGATGAAAAGCATATAATTATATATTACAGTGCATGTTGCGTTATAGGATCTTCTGAGAATTTGGAAGACAGAAATCAGTGAGATGTAAGAAAAGATTCATGAAGTCAAGGTCTTCAAAGCAAGGCATATCTGAACAGCCATATGCTGTTCCAAGCAGGAGAATTACCAAGTCAAAGTGGTTTCAAGGCATCTTGTGTCTGATGGTAGAGAGGGAAGTGTTGGGTCAAGGAGGGCAGGAGACCAACAGGTGTGACACAAGACAGGCAGAAAAGTGGAACTGAGAACAGTTGACAACAGAAATGTTGATACAGAAAATTGTGACAGAACAATGATTGACTAGTGATAGGAAAAGTTTATTTAAAGTCAAAAGTCCTGGGGAGCCTGGGTGGCTCAGTCAGTTAAGTGTCTGACTTCAGCTCAGGTCATGATCTCGCAGTCTGTGGGTTGGAGCCCCGCACTGGGCTCTGTGCTGGGACAGGCTGAGCATGACAGTGAGGAAGATGCTAATGTTATCGATGGCTGGATAGTAGGAAAGGGTTTCCAGAAAACACTTTAATAAGGAGAATTTAGCTTGAATCTGCTTGGGTTTGGTCTCAAATTATTATAAATTGTATTCCTCAACTAAAAGATCCGTATTTTTAAATTGTAAGCTTTCAACTTTAAATTTCTGAAACCAGGATGTACTTTCATCACACATAATGTCATGGCATTTCTTTTTACTCAGAATAGTTAGAAACCAAGGCCCTTCTTATATGAATAGCATCTTATGATCAAGGACAAATAACAGTTTCACTACATCACTTTTTCAACTTTATGTACAGAAACCTCTCAAAGCATCAATGATTCTATATTATAAAGCGTTTCACTTTCTCCTGCTCCTTCCCTGAGTGTTTCCATTTACGCCTCTCCCCCTCACTCATCAGCAATCCCAACACATGTGATGTTCCTCAAAAGTAAACTGAAACTTACCCCCAGCTTCTGAGGAAACATAAAAGTCAAATACAAAAATACATACCACTTTCTTTCCAGAAGGTTCCCAGAGAGAAATATCTCCCCATGATGTGTTAAAAAAGTACTTCTCTCCTGGATCAAAGCCTTTAAGGTCCTTTTAAAAAGGGAGAAAAAGAGAGACCATTAAGCAATTTCAGAAGATAAATAACCTGAAGGGATTACTTAGCACCTAAGAAATCCGCGTGGGAAAGTGAAATGAAAATGTAGCCCATGAGCAAACTGCAGCCATAAAGCACAAGAACAGAGGAAAAGGCTGAAATAATCCAATTAAATATTAAAGTCTTAACGATCTTTTGAAAAAAAATATTTTATTTTTTTAATTTACATCCAAGTTAGTTAGCACATAGTGCAGCAATGATTTCAGTAGATTCCTTAATGCCCCTCACCCATTTAGCCCATCACCCCTCCCACAACCCCTCCAGTAACCTGTTCGTTCTCCATATTTAAGAGTCTCTTATGTTTTGTCCCCTTCCGTTTTTAGTTTCCCTTCCCTTGTGTTCATCTGTTCTGTGTCTTAAAGTCCTCATATGAGTGAAGTCATATATTTGTTTTTTTCTAATTTCGCTTAGCATAATACCCTCTAATTCCATCCACGTAGTTGCAAATGGCAAGATTCCATTCTTTTTGATTGCCAAGTAATACTCCATTGTGTATATATACCACATCTCTTTTATCCATTCATCCAGTGACAGACATTTGGGCTCTTTCCATACTTTGGCTATCGGTGATAGTGCTGCTGTAAACATTGGCATGCACGTGCCCCTTCGAAACAGCATACCTGTGTCCCTTGGATAAATACCTAGTAGTGCAATTGCTGGGTCACAGGGTGAAAAATTTTTTTAACATTTATTTTTGAGAGAGACAGAGAATGAGCAGGGAAGAGGCAGAGAGACAGAGGAGACACAGAATCTGAAGCTGTCAGCACAGAGCTCCGAGCTGTCAGCACAGAGACTGAGTTGGGGCTCGAGCTCACAAACTGCAAGATTATGACTTCAGCCCAAGTTGGACGCTTAATCGACTGGGACACCCAAACACCCCTAAAAATTAAAGTTTTAAATTGTAGTTAAAAACTATAGTTTTATAAGAAATAAACAGATGAGATTTCCCACTAATGATTTTTATTTTTTAAGTTTATTTTGAGACAGCACAAGCATGGGTGGGGCAGAGGGAGATGGGGAAGGAGGATCTCGAACTCATGAACCCTGAGATTATGACCTGAGCCGAAGTTGGACACTTAACCGACTGAGCCACCCAGGCGTCCCCCTGCCCCCATAATTTTCAAAAAAGAGAAGCGCCATAAGCAAACACGGTCTTCTGTCAGGGGTGAGCACTTGGGAGGCTCCTGGGAGAGTATCAAGTAGGAGCTCCAAGTGTGTGCCTGACCAAGGACACCAGAGTCAGTATGGGGAGGACAGTGTGGACAAGGGTGCGGCCAACACAACAGAAGGGGGTGAGGAGACGGAGGGAGGGATGGGGATAGTGAGAACTGGACAACCAGATGCAACAGTGTTCACACTGAATCCTGCGTCAGATAAACCAAGTACAAAACGTATCTGGAGGAAAACTGGAGAAGTCAGAATGTGGACTAGGTATCAGATGAGAAAGACAAGCGTTAACAACACCGAAAGATGCAGGAAACTGAAAAAGCATGATCAGTAAGAGAATAAGAGCTCACTGTGGTAAAGACTCTACTCACATAAGTGTTTGCACAAAGAAAGAGAAGGCTAAACAATAAGATGTCAGTAGCGGTAATCTCTGAATGGCAGAAATGTGGCATTTAAAATTTTATTTTCTAAAGAAAGGATTACCTCCATTTTCTAACTTTCCCAATTTACACTGCTGTTTTTACAATGATTAAAGATTATTTGTAATACAAAAAAGAATTAGTTAAGCCAGATAATAATATAATAGCTGTCTTCAACTGTACCTATGCTAATACACTGCTTACCAAGTCAATTCAGAACTAGAGAAAAGTGCAAATTCGTACAAAGATTTAAATTGGAAATAATGTATTCTGAGGTGATGACATATGTACAAGTAAAATGTATGACAACAATAACACAAAGGCTAGAATGGGAAATGAGAGCATAGTATTGATGTTTTTTTCGTTTAATCTATCTTTATTAAGTAATCTCTATACCCCATGTGGGACTAGAACTCACAACCCTGAGATCGAGTCACATTTTCTACCAACTGTGCCAGCCAGACACCCTTTGTAAGGTTCTTATATGTGGAGCAGTATTATATTAGAAGGTAAACAGGGGCGCCTCGGGGGCTCAGTTGCTTAGGCATCGGACTCTTGATTTCAGCTCAGGTCATGATCTCACAGTTCGTGAGTTCAAGCCTTGCATCAGGCTCCATGCTAACGGTGCGAAGCCTGCTTGGGATTCTCTGTCTCCCTCCCTCTCTGCCCCTCCCCTGCTTGTGCTCATGCTCGCATGCTCTCGCTCTCTCTCAAAAACAAATAAATAAACTTAAAAAAAAAAAAAAGGTAAACAAAAACATACAGCTAATAAGCCAATAATGGGAGATAAAATGGAATCATAAAAACTGTTCAATCCAAAACAAAGCAGAAGAATAAAAAAGGAAGCACAGAGAAGACAGTAAAAAGAAACAGTGACATGGGCAATTTGAACCCAACCATATCCATAACCACATTAAAGAACAAGAGCTGGAAACTTTTTCTAAAGTAAAAGCCAGATAACAAATATCTAGGGCTCTGCCAGCCATGCAGGCTCTCACACAACTACTCAGTGCCACCATCATACACAAAGGCAGCCATGAACACTAACAAGCATGGCTATGTTCCAAGACAGTTTATTTACAAAACAGACAGCAAGCCAGATTTGGCCCACGAAGCATAGTTTGCCTACCCCTGGTCTAAATACTTAAATTAAGAGGCACAGAGTATCAGACTGGGTAAATAAAAACAAGATCCAATTAAATGCTATCTACACATTTTAAACGTTCATTTTAAACGTTGTTTTAAATGTTTATTTTTGAGAGAGAACAAGTGGGGGAGGGGCAGGGAGGGACGGAGACAGAGCATCTCCAGCAGACTTCACACTGTCAGCAACAAGCCAACTTGGGGCTCAAAGTCAAACTCACAAACCAGGAGATCATGACCTGAGCCGAAATCAAGAGTCGTACACTTAACTGACTGAGCCACCAGGCGCCCCCAAAATTTCACTTTAAATACAAAGACAGACAGGTTAAAGGTAAAAAGATGGAAAGAGAGGTGTCGTGCTATCACTAATCAAAAGAAAGCTGGAGGAATCACATTACCATCAAACAAAGCAGATTTCAGGGGGAGAAAAGAATATTAACATGGATAGAAGGTCACTTTGCAACAACAGGACAATTCGTCAGCAGAACAAAGCAATCCTAAACGTGTATGTACTCAGAGAAAAGTACATGAGACAAAAACTGATTAAATTGAAAAGAGAAATAATCAAATCCAAAAATACAGTCGGAGACGTCAACACCCCCTCTTCTCTCAATGAGAGAATATAACAAATCCACAAAAATCAGGAAGGATAAGGATACACAGGACTGAACACCGCCAACCACCTGACCACCTGACCAAACGCTAATAGAGCTCTCCAGCCAGTAACAGCAAATCCACATGAAACACTTACCAAGACAGAGCTTGTGCAGAGCCCTAAGTCTCAATAAATTTAAAAGAATTAGAATAATTATAAAGTATATTCTCTAACCAAAGCAAAATTTAACAGCAATCTGTAACAAAAAATAATCTAGAAAATCCCCAAATTCTAGAAACTAAACACCCTTTTAATTCATGGATCAAAGAAGAAATCATGAACAAAATCAGACAGCATTTCAAAACTGAATGAACGTAGAAACACGGTAAATCAAATGTGAAGGATACTTCTGCAATGCTCTCAAGGTACATTTATGGTGTTAGGTACTAAGAAAACAAAGGCCTAAAAAACAAGATCACCACGGCTCCTACAGATAAGAAATCATATGAACAACTTTATGTCGATAAATAGGACAACTTAAGTTGAAATGGATAAATTCCTTGAAAAAAGACCACCAAAGCTGGTTCAAAAAAAAAAAAAAAAAAGGAGAAAGAGAAAGAGATGATAACTTGATATCTAGTCAAGAAATTGAATTCAAAGTTAAAAACCTTCCCACAAATAAAACTCCAACTGCCGATGGCTTCGTTGGGAATTCTAAGCATTTACAGAAAAAATATTATCAATTCTACACTAAGTTCTTAAAGAGGAAGAAACAATTCCCAGTTCATTCCACAAGGCCAGCATTACCCTGACACCAAAACCAGACAAAAGATATTACAGACCATGTCACTCATGAACATAGATGGAAAAATCCTTAAGAAAAATTTTGCAAATCCATCCAACATATAAAAAGAACCAAGTGAGGCTCCTGGGTGGCTCAGGTCACGATCTCGCAGTTCGTGAGTTCTAGCCCCACATCGGACTCCCTGCAGACAGTGCGGAGCCTGCTTAGGATTCCTCCCCCCCCCCAAAATAAATAAATAAACTTAAAAAATGGGGCTAACAATCACACTGCATGGTAACATAATGAACATTCTTACTGCTATTTTAAGCTTCATTTCAATTTTTTTTTTAATTCAATACCACCAAATGTTAAGGATACAACTGAAACCCTCACACACTATTTTTTTTTAATGTTTATTTATTTTTGAGACAGAGGGAGACAGAGCGCGAGTGGGGGAGGGGCAGAGAGAGAGGGAGACACAGAATCTGAAGCAGGCTCCAGGCTCTGAGCTGTCAGACCAGGCCCGATGCGGGGCTCAAACCCACGAACCGTGAGATCATGACCTGAGCCGAAGTCGGACACTTAACCAACTGAGCCACCCAGGTGCCCCCCTCACACACTATTATTAACAGGAGTGTGGAATCACACAACTACATAAAGGTCTGGCCGATTCCTATAAAACTAAACAAATAACCCCATAAACAGATGTCCACAAAAATATTTTTATAAGAACATTCATAAGAACCTTATTCACAATAACTAAAAACTAACAAGAGCCTAGGTGTCGAACGTCAGAAGGATCAATAAACTAATCCATCTAGGTAATGGAATACTGCAACCACACAGAACAATCTCTCACAGGAGCACACATAATTTCATTTACATAAAACTGTAGAATAGGCAAATCTAATCTATAGTACAAAATTTCAGAACAGTGGTAGTCAGTGGAGTGGGGCAGGGACTGACTGAAACAGGGCCAGAGGAAACTTTCTGGAGTGAAGGAATTGTCCTACATCTTGATGGAGACTCGTATTTCATGAAGATATGCACGTCACAAATCATCATCTGAAGACACTTTAGTGCATTTCACAGCATATGAATTCCCCACCCCCCAAATGCTGTAACAAACACTAAACTCTAGTGACACGTAAGCTGAGTGTTAAGGGTAAAATGTACTGTTGCTGCAACATTCTTTGGAATGCATCAAAAAATAAGAATGATGGGCTAAAGACAAACACATAATTGTTTAATATATGGAATTATTCCTATATACATACAATTGTTTTACAGATGATGATTTTTATATATGCACACACACACACACACACACACATATATATATTAATTTTGTAGAATTTAGGTAGATGAGCTTTCACTGTACAGTCCTTTCAACATCTCTGTAGGTTTAAATTTTTCATAAGAAAATACTGGAAAAGAGGGGCACCTGGGTGGCTCAGTCGGTTAAGTGTCCGATTTCAGCTCAGGTCACGATCTCGCGTTCCGTGAGTTCGAGCCCCGCATCAGGCTCTGGGCTGACGGCTCAGAGCCTGGAGCCTGCTTCCGATTCTATGTCTCCCTCTCTCTCTGCCCCTCCCCCGTTCATGCTCTGTCTCTCTCTGTCTCAAAAATAAATAAACGTTAAAAAAAAATTTTTTTTAAAGAAAATACTGGAAAAGAAAGAAACAGCAATGTTTTGTCACAGGAGATAAGGGAGGAGAGTTTATTATTTTTTTAAATATTATTTATTGTCAAGTTGGCTTCCATCCAATACCCAGTGCTCATCCCAACAAGTGCCCTCCTCAATGCCCATCACCCACTTTCCCCTCCCCCACCCTGCATCAACCCTCAGTTTGTTCTCTGTATTTAAGAGTCTCTTATGGTTTGCCTCCCTCCCTCTGTAACTCTTTTTTTGCCCCTTCCCTTCCCCGCCCCCATGGTCTTCGGTTAAGTTTCTCAAGATCCACATATGAATGAAAACATATGGTATCTGTCTTTCTCTATTTCACTTTAGCTTAATACCCTCCAGTTCCATCCACATTGCTGCAAATGGCAGGGTTTCATTCTTTCTCATTGCCGAGCAGTATTCCTTGTGTATATAAACCACATCTTCGGGGCGCCTGGGTGGCGCAGTCGGTTAAGCGTCCGACTTCAGCCAGGTCACGATCTCGCGGTCTGTGAGTTCGAGCCCCGCGTCAGGCTCTGGGCTGATGGCTCGGAGCCTGGAGCCTGTTTCCAATTCTGTGTGTCTCCCTCTCTCTCTGCCCCTCCCCCGTTCATGCTCTGTCTCTCTCTGTCCCAAAAATAAATAAAAAAACGTTGAAAAAAAAATAAAAAAAAAACAAAAAAACAAAAAACCACATCTTCTTTATCCATTCATCAGTTGATGGACATTTAGGCTCTTCCCATAATTTGGCTACTGTTGAAAGCACTGCTCTAAACATTGGGGTACATGTGCCCCTATGCATCAGCACTCCTGTATTCCTTGGGTAAATTCCTAGTAGTGCTATTGCTGGGTCAGAGGGTAGTTCTATTTTTAATTTTTTGAGGAACCTCCACACTGTTTTCCAGAGCGGCTACACCAGTTTGCATTCCCACCAACAGTGCAAGAGGGTTCCCGTTTCTCCACATCCTCACCAGCATCTGTTGTTTCTTGAGTTGTTAATTTTAGCCACTCTGACCCGAGTGAGGTGGTATCTCAGTGTGGCTTTGATTTGTATTTATGGGAGGAGAGTTTAAAGGAAGTGTTCTCCAATGCCAGGTGTGTGGGGGGGGGGGGGGGGGGGAGCTAGTAAGAAAGAAAAAACAATTATTAGGAAATAAATGGATACTAACAATATTCCAATATATTTTTATAGATAAGATATAGAAACAACAGGTTAATAAGCTCCTAAACATCTACTTATACATATATAGGTCTCTTAAAGATTGGTATAGGGGTGGGCTCACAACATGACAATCTGTAACACTGGTTTAAATGTCAATTTAATCCAAGACTTGACCCACAGAAATGGCTACTCTGAACACAACAGCACAAACTTGATGCAGTGAAGAACCAAGAATAAGTACCTAAATAAACAGAAAGACATTCAATGTTCATGGGTAGGGATACTGTCAAGATGTCAATACTACCCAAAGTGATCTACAACACAATCCTTATCGAAATTCCAAGTCTCTTTTGCATAAATGGAAACCCAACCTTCAAATTCATATGGAACTGCAAGGGAACCCAAATAGCCAAAACAATATAGGAAGGAAGGAAGGAAGGAAGGAAGGAAGGCAGGAATTGGAAGGCTCATACCTCCTGATTTCAAAACTTACCATAAAGCTACAGTAATGAACAGTATATGGGCACCTGGCTGGTTCAGTCTGTGGAGCATGATTCATGATCTCATGTAGCACCAGCATGAGGACAGACATACAGACCAATGGAACAGAACTGAAAGCCCAGAAATAAAACCCAAACATCCATGGCCAAATGATTTTTGACAAAGATGCCAAGTCCATTCAACGAGGGAAAAACAGTCTCTTCGATAAATGGTGCCAGGATAATGAATTTCCACAGGCATAAGAATGAAGTTGGACTCCTACTTCACACCACATACAAAAATTAATTCACAATGAATCAATGATCTAAACAGAAAGAAATACAACAATAAACCTCTTAGAAGAAAACATATAAAAGAATCTTCATGACTGGATTTGGCAATGGATTCTCTGATACAACATAAAAAGCACCAGCAACAATAAAAAAAGAAAAAAAAGAAAGAAACTGAACTTTATCAAAATTTAAAACTTTTGTGCATTGGAAGATACTATCAAGAAAGTAAAAAGAAACCTACAGAATGGGAGAAAGTATCTGCAGATCATATCTAATAAGAGTTTAACAACCAGGAGAAAGAACTGCAATTCAACAAGAGAAAGACAAATAATCCAATTGAAAACTGGGCAAAGGATTTAAACAGAAATCTCTAAAGAAGATCTACAAATGACTAGTGTCCGATTTCAGTTCAGGTCATGATCTCGCGGTTCGTGAGTTCAAGCCCCACATCAGGCTCACTGCTGTCAGCCTGTCTGTGTAGAGACCACTTCAGATCCTCTGTCCCCATCTCTCTGCCCCTCCCCTACTTGTGCTCTCCCAAAAATAAATTAAAAAAAAAAAAAAAAAAGAAGATATACAAATGGCCAAAAAGCACATGAAAGATGCTCACCCTTGTTAGCCACTAGAATGGTAAGGGAGGGAGAGAGAGAAAGGAATAGAAAAAGAGAGAAAGAGGACAAGGACGTGGATAAACTGGAAATCTCATACGCTGCTGGTAGGAATGTAAAAGGGTACAGCCTCTGTGGGAACAGTTTGGCAATTCCTCAAAAAGCTCAACATAAAATTATCACATGATCTAATAATTCTACTCCTAGGTATATACCCAAAAAACTGAAAACAGGGGCTCAAATAGATACTTGTAAGCCAAAGTTCACTGCAACGTCATTCACAACAGCTAACACATGGGACCAACCCAATGTCTACCAAGAGATGAACTGCTAAACAAAAAAGGTGTATTCACACAATGGATATGATTTAGCCATAAAAAGGACCAACATTTTGATACATGCTACAACATGGACTATGCTTAAAAACATTTACCTAAGTGAGATAAACCAGGCACAAAGGGACCAGTATTACAATTCCGCTTACATGACACATCTATAACAGGCAAACCCACGGAGATAGGGTAGATGAGAGGTCACCAGGGGCCGGGCTGGGGAGGACGGAGAGTTACTGTTTCATAATTAAAGTTTCTGTTTGAGGTGATGAAAATTTTGGAAACACAGTGGACCGTGAAACAACACAGGTTTGAACCATACAGGTCCACTTATACACACACTTTTTTCAATGAATATGCACATAGTACTGTAAATGTATTTTCTCATGATTTTTTTAACATTTTCTTTTCTCTAGCTTACTTTATTACAAGAACACAGTACAAAATACATTCAACATACAACTGTTGGTGTTGACTTGTGATGTCAGTAAGGATTCTGGTCAACAGTGGACTATTAGTAGTTAAGTCTGGGGGGAGTCAAAAGTTATGCCCGGATTTGACCACGCAGAGGAAGGGAACTCAGTGCCCCCAACCCCCACAAAGGTCAGGAGTCAACTGCAGATACTGTGGATAGTTGCAAAACAGTGTAAATGTTATTAATACTGATGAAGTGTGTACGTAAAAATGGGAAAAATGGCAAATTCTACGTTATATATGTTTTGCCATAATAAAAAACATCTTTAAATATCCTTGGAAGATTTAGGAGAAAAAAGAGGGCAAAATATTTCATTACTTACTTTACACGGATTATATGCTGAAATATTTTGAATATATTAGGTTAAGTAAACTAAATTATTAAATATAAAAAAAATCTGAGGTCTTAGAAAATACCAGTGAGAGCCAACTCCAAGGGCACAGGACTAGTGCAGCTGTATGGGACCTTGTGCTCAGAAAGGCCAGTGCTGGGGTTTAATGCTCTGTTGTCACCATCTTGAAATTGATGATTATTTTATCTTTGAATTTGTTTTGTAAAACCAAGTCTGATAGGACAATGGGGCACATGGTCCTACCTCCAATTTTCCTGGGGAAGAGTCTGTGCCTGCTCTCCACTCCTCATCCTGCAGTCATTCCCACTCTCATCAACACCACCTGGGGCAGTGACCAAGCTGTTAGGAAGTCCACATTCCATCATCACCTCCAGTGGGAGCCTGGCACAGACTCAGACAGGGGAGGGCTCAGGTGGGGACCTTGACCCCTGCCTGGATCCAGGTACCACAAGCACCCCAGCACAGAGGCTGCAACCCCTTGGGAGTTACTCACATGCCGTGGGTTGGGACAACAGGCCTATGGGCCAGCCCAAACCCACTTTTTTATTTTGTACACTGCCCTGTAAGTTACATCGCCAGCCCCTACTTTAACCAATCAAATGTTAACTTTAAAAAAAAAATCAAGAGACTCCAATGAGTAGCAGGATTTAGATCTACTTTTAGAAAAGAAGATGAGGTTCTTGGAAAAGTCTATCTTCACTAAAGTTCATTTTTCTCATACAGGCTTTCAACAAGACTGTGTTGCCTAAAATCTGAAGTCCTAACTCTTGGGAAAGTACAGTCCCAGACACTCTGGAAATCAGAGAAGGTAGCATGACATCTCACTGAACTTGAAATGCTGGGTAAGGAAGAAGGAAGAATCATGACAGGTGTCCACTCCTTAGCTCCTCCAGTTTCCAATGCAGACTCTGCAAGCCTCACAGTCTTCCGCTAAATTCCCTTTGGCTCAAACTGGTCAGTGTTGGTTTCTATTGCTTGAAACCCAGATTCTAAATACTATGGGGGATTAAGAATAAATGCATCTGACGTGGAAAAGAATTATTAATATAAAATTCAGTGAAAGACAAAAACAAAGCTAGTATACCATCATATATAGGCTGATCACTCTCACTTAAATCTAGAAAAATACACAATGTTAACAACGGATATTTTGGGGTAATGGCTTACGAATGAGTCTTCTTTTCTTATCTATGTTTCTGCATATGTTTTCTAATTTTTCTAAACTGAACTTTACATTCCCTGAATTTTAAACAATTTTATAAAATATAGGACCAGCTACAAATTAAAAAAAAAAAAAAAAAAAAAAACTTCTCCCTCAAAAGAATTAGTAACATTTAACCCAACAGTTAATCTAAATGAATACTTGTAAGCCATTCAGATCTCTCAATTTCACCTTATAAAGTATGTACATATCTGTATCCACATAATCAAGAAAGTAAACAAGTCTTGAACAAATTCAGATGACTAAACACATTCTTAGGCTGATGAAGGAAGCAAAAGTTAGTGTACTGTTCTACACAATGTCAAAAACAAAGGACACCAGGATGAAAATTTTAGTTGTTACTGGTGTTTTATCTAAGAATAAAACAAAACCAATTTTGGAACAGAACTCCATTTATAAACTGAAATCACATTCAAGGTCACGAAAGAGACATGACAGCCAAAGGCCTGACCCTAGACTAGGTCCATCATGGACAAGGAGGACATGCTATAAAGGATCAGAGGATATAAAAATACCAGTTTGCTTCAGTTGATAACCATCCTGTGGTAATGTCAGACTATCCTTATTCTTAGAAAACACACATTTGAAGTACTACACACACACACACACACACACACACACACGAGCAAATGTTAAAGCAAACTGTGAATGACTGGTTAATTTGGCTTAAGTGTAATGTGTTCTTGAATTCACTCTGCTGGTTGGATGGGGGTTAATCAACTGGGTTGTGGTTCTAAATTCCATGTTCCTGGAATACCCTTTCTAATTCTTCCCACTGAGTAATCCTACCCATTCTTTAAAAATAAAGAAAACATTTGAAATCTCATCTCCATAAAGGCCACACTAGCCTCCCCAGCTAGAAGTGATCTTTCTGCCTATTTCTCACTATTACTGTTAACTATGTCTTTCGACTCCTACTAAACTGTCATCTCTCTAATAAAGGTGAGGATCCTGGTATCTTAATTCTCTATATTCCTTCACTGTAATAAGGACACTGAGGTCCAAAGATTAACTGATTTGCCCAAAGTCATATAACTAGCTAAGAGCCAAGATTAAAATAAAAAGCATCTCTTTATATCCCCCCAATGATCCAAAAACATTCTTAGTCTATTTACTGAAAGATGCTACTACCCTTCAGGGCCATTTTTTGAGCATCAACCACATGCCAGGCACCACTGTAGGAGGTTCCCACATGTTATCATTTGAAATATCCTGTGTCTGTATGTACACACTTGTGTTCTTAGCTTATATATTCTCCACAAATATTAAATACACATACTTAGTGCGATAAAGTGATTTACAAGAAAGTTATAAGAAATGATTAATAAGGTTATTCAGATGACCTAATATGGATTTCTCAGATAAATTTGGTCTTCATTCACAGTTCCTGAAAAACGCTTACAAGCTGTAAAGGTGCAATGGTATTTTGTTATTAATGACGGCGACTGGTAGAACCATCCCCCATCCCCCACCCTCCCCACCCCCCACCAAAAAGTGCAGCTGGTTTCCAGGATGACCACCCCAGCTTCTGGGGACGTGAGAGGGGCTGGAAGTTGGACAGACCAAAGACTTAATCAATCATGACTATAAAAATTTTATTTCTCTCTTCAGACAGCTTCCACACGTGGGAAACCAGAACACTTCTGTTATATGAGGGTGGGGGAACCCCCCTTACACACACACATTGTAATTGGGTATGCGAACTTTATTATTGTTTTTTTTAATTTTAGAGAAAGAGAGAGAGAGAGAATGGGGGAGAGGCAGAGGAAGAATTTTAAACAGGCTCCATGTTCAGTGCAGAGCCTGATGCAGGGCTCAATCCCACGACCCTGGGATCATGACCTGAGATGAAATGAACAGTTGGACATTCAACCAATGAGCCACCCAGGCACCCTGGAATTGGGTCTAGGAACTTTAAAACACTTCTCTATTACTAATGGCCTATGTCTACTACCAGCCTTCTCAATCTTGTCTCCAAATAATCACCTTGCTTTCTTCCTCATGCATAAAACATGACTTATAAACACAGATGCAAAGAACTCTTGAGAATCCTCTTACTTTAAGACTGCCGCTGAGCAGTAGCATCTCCCCAAGAGCTTCGACTTCAGTATCTCCCCCATCCTTATATTTGCAGATGGACTTTCCGTCATAGTCTGTTATTAAAAGTATTGCTCTACATGGGTTTTTACTTTCATTCATTCGTTCAAAAAATATTTGTTAAAAATATATATATATATAGATATATGTGTGTATGTGTGTGTGTGTGTGTGTGTGTGTGTCTGTGTGCGCACACCAGATCACAATTTTGATCACCGTTATTACAGTGGATTACGAAACAAGGAGGTCCTTGTCTTCTTACATTTAAGTGGGGGAGACAGATAATAAATAACATCAGGTACTATGGGAGGTCTGAAGCAAAACAGAGCAGGTAACACAACAGAGAATAGAGGGGAAGGCAGCATTTGAGAACAAAGATCTCTCTGCGACAGTAATGTCTGAACAGAGAATTACCTGGAATCCTTCAGAAATTAGTATTTGCCTACTTGAGAGCAACAACCAGTTCTGGCCATAACGAGGATCCTGGTAATTAGTTTTACACCAACTTTTAATAAATAAAATCAACCTGGCTGAAAGTCTGAGATTTAACCCTTCTCAGGCCAATACTGTGACTCAAACTGTTCACGAGTTTAAAAACCAAAAAAAACAAAGAGGACACAGTCTTATTTTGTTAGTTATGAATAAAACATGCATACAATTACCAATGGCTTCAAGGATACACACCAGACCTTAACGATATTTATTTCTTTACTACATATGCCAGCCATGTATTCTCAAGTTATAAGAAAGGAAAAAATTATACGAGAACACAATTTATCAGAGTATGTGACTGTGACTTTAATTTTTAAACTTTTGTTAAGACTGCACATAAATTCACAAATCAGAAAACCCCTATCACATCATGTACAAATTCCCATCTGGTGATTACTCCAACAATAGCGGGAAATCAAGTTAGGGTCTTCTTTTGCTAAAATAACAAATAATTCAATACACTCCCTTCAAGGATCAAAAACCAATATATTTGATAACTAATGATGATAAAAAGGCCCACCTGAAAGTAACTTTAAAAACTTGAACAGCTTAAAGTAGCTCACTTTAAGTCAGAAAGACATAAAGAAGAACTAATGATGCTCTCACGCAGTCATTTGATTAGCAATTTCCATCTTGAAGAACCTTATCCATTCTTCAAAAACTCCCCGTTCAAATCTTGCCTCCATAAGCCAACCTCGTGCCTCTAGCATCACTGTCCTCTCTCCATCTGCCTCATGCACTCTTACCTTCAGCAACTCCTTGCAGCTGTCAAGCCCAATATCCACAAGAATGCCTTTCACCTTTCTTCGTACCTTCCTGATGTTGTCAAGATTTTCCACAGGAATTTGAAACATTTTTGAATCTTTCCTTAAAAAGAAAGAAAACAAAACTGAGTACCTGTATCTATATCTTTAACAGAGTTCGTAAAACACTAAGAACAGAGTAATTTTCAACAAATTATGCTAGGACAACTACATACCCATATGCCAAAAAATGAAGTTCGACTCTTTCTTACCACCATACACAAAAATCAACTCAAAAATGTATCATACACCTCTGTGTTAAGAGCTTAAACCTTAAATCTCAAAAGAAAACAGGCATAAATCTTCGTGACCTTGGATTTGGCATCGGATCCTTAGATATGACACCAAAAACCACTAACAACTAAAGAAAGAGTTGGACTTCATCAAAATAAAATACTTTTACACCTCAAAGAAAACCATCAAAAAAGTAAAAAGAGAATCCACAAAAATGGGAGGAAACATTTGCAAATCGTATTTCTGAGAAGGAACTTCTATCCAGAACATATTAAGAAAATACCTCATAATTCAATAACTAAAAGACAAAGAACCCAACTTAAAAATGGACAAAAGATCTGAATATTTCTCCAAAGATAATATGCAAACAGCCATTAAGCACAGGAAAAGACGCTAAACAACATCAGCTGTGGAAATGAAACTCAAAACCACAATGAAATATGTAATTTTACACCTACTAAAATGGCTACAATTTTAAAAAAAAGAAAAAAGAAAAAAGAAAACAAAGACAACAGCGCTGGAAAGGATGTGGAGCTACTGGACCTCTCATACCTGGAGGGAATCGTGTAAAATGGTGCAACCAGTTTGGAAAATAGTCTGGCAGTTCCTCAAAAGATTAAATATGTAAGTATCACATGAACCATTGATTCCACTCAAGAGAAATTAAAAACATGCATCCAAACAAAAACCTGTTCACAAATGTTCACAGCAGCATTATTCATAATAGCCAAAAAGTGGAAACAACCCACATGTCCATCAACTGATGAATGGACCAATAAAATGTGGTATATCCATACAATGAAATATTTGGCCATAAAAAGAAATAAAATACTGACACGTGCTATGATGTGGATTAGCCCTGAGGAACACTGTGCTAAGTAAAAGAAGCCAGACATGCAGGACCACATATTCTAAGAGTCCATTCTTATCAAGCATCCAGAACAAATTTATGGAGACAGAAAGTAGGATATTAGTTGTCTAGGGCTGAAGAGGAACTCTACGGTGATGGCTGAGGAGCAACACCAATGTTCTAAAAATCAAATGTGATGATGTATGCACAACTCTGTGAATATACTGGAGGACGGTGAATTATTCACTTTAAACAGGTGAATTGTACGGTATGTAAATTACATTTCCATAAAGCTGTTTTTTTCATGTTTATTTTTTTTATTTTTGAGAGAGAGAATGAGAGGGGCGGGGTGGGGGGGGAGAACAAGAGGATCTGAAGCAGGCTCTGTGCTAACAGCAGAGACCAAAACACGGGGCTTGAACTCACAAGTTGACGCTTAACCAACTGAGCCACCCAGGCGCCCCTCCATAAAGCTATTTTTAAAATATCTGAAAAGGCATAAAATTAAACTAAACCCTGTGGTACTTGACCAGAATAGGAGGTACAGGCGTGACCTTATTGTTTTTAATATATACTTAAATAAAAAACTAAGTACAACCGTAAATGTGTGTGTATATATTCCATAGCTTTGTCACTAAGATGGCCTAGAAGCAGCTGCACACTCCAGTAGCAGTGAGCACTCCTAAGGCCCAAATCTTACTTTCTAAATAGAACTTTCCATTAAAAAAAGAACGAGGACTCCTTAGAGAAATGGCTGATTCTAGGGCTGGATCATGGAAAAGACAAGATGAGCTGAGATTGTCCTGTACCAGAAAATAATGAAGTTGCTCAAAGAATGAAGAGACTTGTCAAAAGGACTCAAAAGAAGCCAAGTTAAAGAAGTTCCCACAACCCAATTATGGGACAATTTGGGCATCCAATAGATTACAACCTGTGCCAATGCATTTTCCAAAGACAACGCGACAATATCTCCCATCCCACGTGCCATTTTAAAACATGATCTCGACAGGCCTCCTCAAAGGTGGGGCACAGATGCCCTTGGACCTGGGCAGAACTTTTGTGGCTGCCTCAACCAACGAAGTATGGCAGAAGTAATGCCACGTGACTTACCAGACTAGAGCACCAAAATGCCACACACTTCTGCCTGTCTAGGAACCTTCTTCACTCTTGAAATCCAGACACCACATCGTGAGGAAACCTAACTGGCCCACGTGGAGAGACTACATGGAAATGCTCCGACATCAACCACCAGACACGTGAACGAAGACACTTTAGACACCTGCCTATCATGTCACCTCGGCCTTAGAGTCTTCCCAGATGAGGAATCAAACAAGTCATCTCCCCTGCTCCTGCCTGAACTCTGGATTCAAAGAATTAGAGTTTCAGAAAATGTTTTATTCTATGAAGTTTTCAGGTGCTTTGGTATATAGCAACAGTGACTAAAATATAATCCACCAGAACATAAATTTAAGTCCATGGTGATTTAAACAAATACACTGAAACTCTGATCAGGAATGGGATATGTACATGATTTCCAAGCGGCTCCCTAAACATTACTTAATAATAAGCAAGAGTAATTCACAGAAGTCTGGTGGACTTCTTAGCCCAAATTAAGAGACCCTGTACAAAATAGCCTATATTTATCAAGTGCCCAGACCATACAAGGTAGCACTACTCATAACAGCCAAAAGATGGAAACAATTTAAGTGTCCACAGAATGGTAAATGGATAAACAAAACGTGGTACACCCATACAACACAATGCTACTTGGCACTAAAAACTAGGCACTGATGCATGTCACAACAGGAATGAATCTCAAAAACACGCTAAATGAAAGAAGGCAGAGGCAAAAGTCCTCACTGTCTGACTCCATTTACGTGAAATATTTACAAGACTCTAGAGACAGAAGGTAGGTAGCTGTTGGCTGGGAGTGGGAACAGGTTATTGGAGTGTGCCAGAAATGTTGTATCATTAGACTGTGGTGATAGTCATACAACTCTATATGAATTATGCACTTATAAAAAAATATCATGAAGAAAAAAAAAGTTACAGAGAGGGAAGGAGGCAAATGTAAGAGACTCTCAAATACTGAGAACTGAGAGGATGGGGGGGAGGGGTGGGTGATGGGCATCGAGGAGGGCACCTGTTGGGATGAGCACTGGGTGTTGTATAGAAACCAACTTGACAATAAATTATATAAAAAATAAAAATTAAAAAAATCATGAAGAAAAACTAAAGACCATTTCCCACTGAAACAGTTCCCACTGAAAGATACTAAAAATAAGTAAATACAATGGGCCAGTCTAACTGGATTCTTTTACTAGAAATGTTATTGGAGCTGGCAAGACTTCCGTGGGATCTGAGGGTTCCATGGTAATCATGTATTTATTTCCTGACTCTGATGGCTGTACTCTGGATATGCAGGATGCTTCTCTTGTGCTAAAGGGCATTGGGGGTAATGTGGCATCTTGTTTGGCAACTTACTTTCAAATATTTCAGGGGGAAAAGTTCTTTGTATTATACTTGCAACTTTGTATAAATCTGCAACTATTTCAAAAAGCTTTTTGGTGGCGCCTGGGTAGCTCAGTCATGGTTCAGGTCATGATCTCACACAGTTTATAGATCAAGCCCTGCGTCCAGCTCTGCACTCACAGTACAGAGCCTGCTTGGGATTCTCTCTCCCTCTCTGTCGCTCAAAAATAAACAAACAAACCTAAAAAAAAAAAATAATTAAAAAAAAGGTTGTTGTTTTTTAAATGTATAAGCTATCAAAGCTAAAAAAGTCAAATTCAAGTTAAAGAACACCAGGTAAAATAATGAATGCCAATTTTTTATTATCAAAATAACTTTTAAAGATTGATAATATCTATTGATAGTGAAGTACACAAATCATAATTTCTACATGTTTAGAGGGTAATTTGGCCATATCTCAAGACTTAAAAAAATTTTTTTAACGTTTTATTCAGCTATTATATTGATTTATTTGAGAGAGAGAGAGAGAGAGAGAGAGCGCGAGCACGCAAGCAGGGGAGGGGCAGAGAGGGAGACACAGAATCCAAAGCAGGTTCCAGGCTCTGAGGTGTCAGCACAGAGCCGGATGCGGGGCTCGAACCCACCGACGGGGACCTAAGCTGGAGTCAGACGCTCAACCAACTGAGCCACCCAGGCGCCCATATAGCCAAAGACTTTAAATGACAATTTCTATGAGTCAGCAATTCCACTTTCACACCCCTCTTGTAACCCCTCCTCCCCCAGCATAAACCTGGTGCCCCTCCAAGTTCACACTTCTTGCACGCACCAGGGTGCAATTATCTATTTATATATCCATTCTCCTACTAGACTGAACTTCTTCAGAGTAGGAATCATGTTTTATTTGCATGTCTGGGGCCTATCACTGAGTGTAATATACAGCAAGTGTTCACAGTAAATGAACAAGAAATTAAATAAAACAGGCTAAGAATCGCAAGACATGCAGACAAAGGTTCAAAAGGTTATGGAGGATTAGAGCTGGAGCCCAAGACAGTCTAAGTGAACAGACCAGCATCAAAAACCGATTGAGGTAAAGGAAAAGTCAAATGTATTTGGCAAAAGGTAAGTAAAACCAAAAAGGCAGCCTAGAATCAAATGAGTGGGTCTGGGGGGAAGAGGGGTTAACATGTAAGAGGGAGAGGCTCAGGGTGGGTACAAAGGAAACACAAAGTTCCTCAGAAGCTATCCTGAAATGAGTTTTCCAAACCCCATTATCTAGGTCAGAAGTGTATCTCAGGCTCCAAAGGAGAGACTGAAGGATCATGCAGTACTTTATAACTGAAGGATATTAAATCACAGGAAATAAAGTAAAATACTAAAATTATTGGAAATGAAATGTACTGAATTGGGTTTAGCTTTTAGAAGCCTCACCTCACAGAGGGGCTGTCAGGAGCCTCGTGATGGTGTCCCTAAAAACTAAACCCAAGGTCACTGTCAAGCCCACACTGGCTCCTATGGCCAGAGCAAGGCTCAACAACAGTCATTAGATGCTTTCCACTCAACTCCACCAGACTTGCTTTCGTTTCCCCCCTAGAGTTCCATCACCCTCTCTGCCTTTGGGGCTCTTCTTGCCCAGAGCCAGCTGCTGGTTAGAAGTGTCCAAGATTAAAGCCACCACCCACATGTACCTGAAAGAAGGAAGCTAACTTTGTCACTTGCAAAGAAGTATGGCTTTACATAGTAAGCACTGGTCTTACAGGGTTTTCAGAAGCACCGCATACAGGTATTGGTGGCCTTTCAGCAGCACTAGCTTAGGGGCTGGACTATTGTCACAGGCTGCTTCCTGGAGGCTGCTGCGGACTGCTAGCTGGCCCTACAGCTACTTGTTCAAGGCTTGGGAGTAGGGCCAGGAACTGTCAGTCTTCTTCCTTGAATCTGGAGAATAGGCACTTTTTATTTTCAGACAGAGGTGCCCCCATTCCCACACCATTGCTACGGCGGCCCCCCCCCCCCCCAAAACAAGTACATTAAATCCTTCTCCATCACGAAACAGGAGACTAATGCAGCTGCACTCCTCTATCAGTCTCAGTTCACAGTAAGTTACCTTTAATGTCAGTGTGTGGTACACGGGGACCTACCAAAAATCCCACTGATGTGCACAATAGTATTTCCCAAAGGGGCATTTGTAGGGTTTCCTTTGTTGTTTTTTAGCATCTTGATCATTTAAGAACATTCCATTCTGGAAAAAATAACACTTCAAAAAATAGCCGTTCAGGTAACAGACGAAACTTTTCAAGCCAGAGAACCCTTGTTCTTGTGAAATCGAAGTTCCAAAAGGGTTTCACATGAGAGGCAACACTACAGACTAGTCTCACCGGCAAAGACTCTGGAACTGGGGGGCACCTGGTGGCTGAGTCAGGGAAGCCTCCGGCTGGATTTCAGCTCAGGTCACGATCTCACCGTCCATGGGTCTGAGCCCCGCTGGGGCTCTGCGCTGACGGTGTACAGACCGCGTGGGATTCGCTTGCTCTCCCTCCCTCTGCCCCTCCCCTGCTCACTTGTTCTCCCAAAATAAACACACAAACATTTAAAAACACACGTATATTCTTTAACCGTACTTCCTGGGTTCAAATCAACTCCACAATTTATAAGCTGTAAAAATCTGGCAAATTACTTAATCCCAGGGCCTCAGGTGACCGTAAAACAGGAGCGCACAACCTCGGAAGCAGTTGGTGAGGATGAGTGAGTGAATACAAGAAAGGCACAAGCCCTGTGCTTGCTATCATCTAACTTCAAAACCCTAATGAAACGTCCCGGCCACTGGAATAATACAGGACTTGCTTTTCAAGCAACTTAAGAAACACGTAATGCCCGTGCCCTACGTGAGAGCACAATTCGAAGGCCCCCGGCCGCCTCCTCACCGGGACACACTGCCTGGCACAGGGCGGCAGCCAGCGGAGGGCAGGGCAGAAATGCGGCCGCGCACACGCGCATCAAGAGCACACGCGCACCAGGAGCACACGCGCATCGAGAGCACACGCGCACAAAGCTCACAGGTGCCCCGGGGCCGCTCCAGGTGACAGCCTGGCCACAAGTCGGCCTCCGTCCCCCGTAACCAATCCACATCCAGCCACCCCCCCTCGGTCACACAAGTCAACGGGTCCCCCACTCCTGGCCGTCTCGCTAGCGGCACCCTTTCCCCTTCCCCGTACAGATCCCTGGTGCCACGCGTAAAGACCAGCGGCTCAGCGGTCCCAGCTCCAACCGAATTATCAAAGTTCGTTCACAAAACCGCCAGTCACGCCTCCATCACTTACCTCGGACCAGAGCGGAGCCTGCTCTCGTCACCTCCACTTTTACTCGCGGTCCCCCCCACCCCCGGCCGTGCGCAGCCCCCATCAGCCCTGTGTGGCCCACCGGCCCAGCTCCCGCCGCGGGCGCCTCGTGGCGCCAGGGCCCGGGGCCGCTCGTTCGATTCCATCAGAACCGGCGTTAACCGCATTCTAGCAAGCCTTCCACTCAAACGCAGAGAAAACACTTCAAATAGTTAACTATCATCAGGCAACTGCGCACTACTTGAACTGGCAGGTGGCATTTTTGACGTCCCAAAGCCCAATGTTCGCAGGAAACTCGCAAACACCATCTCTGCCGGCGCAGGCAGCGGAGGCACACGGAAAGTTACAATTTTAATGTCAACATCTGCATATCCATCGTCGCCATTCACGTCAACAGCTCCGGAGTGGCCGTCGCGGTCCGGAGCTGCTCCAACGGTCCCTCTCCGCCGGAGGACAAGCGCCCCCGGGCAAACCTCGGGGCGGCCGTGCCCGCCCGGTCGACGTTAGCGGCCGCCCCCGGCTGCTCCGAGAACAGGCTCCGGGGCGAAGCTCGGGGCGCTCGGCGCGGCGGGAGGCGCGCCCCGCGGAGACCGCCCTCACCTCGCCCCGGCCCGCGCGTCCCTCGGCTCCGCTCCGCCCGGCCCGCCCCTCACGCCCCCGCCCCCGCCGCCCGCGCCCGCCCCCCGCCGACCACCCCCGACCCCCACGTGACGCGGAGGGATGACGGGCGCCGTCCGGGCCGCGAACCCCGCGCCCAGAGGACGTCGCGGGATTCGTGAGGCGGCCGCGGGCCGCGGGCTGTGGGCGGGGCGGGGCGGGGCCGCGGTCTCGGCCGCCGTCGGGACTTCGCGGGCCTGGGCCGGGCAGGGCCGGGGGCGTCGCCGC
>NW_026057586.1:179435-222583 GCF_023721935.1 Panthera uncia
GGACCCCCGCCTCGGCGCGCGCCCACCCCCGCGCGACCCCGTCCCCTCCTCCCAGCACGGCCAGAAAGAGAAAATGGCGCTCGATTTGCCTCCGGAAGTGACGCGTGCCCTCATTTGCATGCCAATACAGCCAGCCAATGGGAGGAGAGTGTGCATGGGACCCCTGGACACTGCCCCACAGGACCCTTGGGGCCCCTGCCTAAAGCTGGACTGGAGGCTCAGGAGTGAGAGTGGGGGTCCCCAGTTGGAGCCCCCGCCCCTCCCCCACTTCCTGCCACAGTGGGCTGGCCTGCCAGCCTCTCACTAGCATCTCTGCAAACTCTCGAGAGAGTTTGAGGAGGTGATGACGTCATTGAAGGAGGGGTGGAGCGAGGGTGGCGTCGACCACGTGACCGGTCACGTGGGCTCACCAGAGCTTTGACTTCGTTTGCATGGAATGGGGGTGGAGCTAGTGGCAGTAGCAGGAATGGGTGACCCCGCCCACATCTCAGAGCCAATAGGAAACCGGGCGTGAGGACAATCTTGCCCTGCCATTGGAGAACAGAACTTGGGCTATCAGAACTTCGACAAGTGTGCCCTTGAAATTGACACATCTTGGTGAACTGGCTGGATGGGGTCTCTTGAACTCATCATTCTTTTCTGAGAAAACTGTCACACTTTTTCTTGAGAATTCTGATTTTTAAGTTGGAGCCACACTATATGTTGTGTAGAGAAGAGGTTAATTGCATACATTTGTAAAAACTCTTAACTGCCCTAAAAGTTCACTTTTGCCCAGATTTTAATTGTGAAGCAATACTATTATATTTCTCAAAACGAGGTAACACGTGAAGTAGGAGCTTTCAAAATAGCTTTGGGTATTCATCCGTTGAGTCAAACTTGCATGGGGGAAGAGAAGGACCACACCGCCTTCAGGGATCTTGCACTTTAATGAGAGGCCAGGTGTGTATGCAAACACCTCCTTTTACTTATCCGGTCCTTGTCCTATTCCTGCTCCTTAATGACCATTCCACCCCTTTCCCATTTCATTGACCCTCTCTGGGCAACACCTGCCCTTCCTCGACTTCATTTTCAGCCGAAGACCACGTCTCCTTCCAGAACACCAAGACCATCAGACTTTGTCTGCCTCAATCTCCCAGCTGCTACGTGCACACCTATTTCCTCAACAACTACCCCGACCTGGGAGTCAGTTTCACAGGATGTGTCTGCCCCTGTTCACAACCAGTCTGTCACTCCTGGGACCTTGTTTGCCCTGCCCAGCACTTCATGTTCGGCCATTCTCTCCCATAATTTCAGCTTTTTCCCCTTTACCGGTACCTCCTGCTCAGTAGAGCCCAGAGACCCAAAACAGCAGGCACTAAATAAATGTCTGAATTCATTTAAAAATTGTGTTAAATTCAGGGCTGATATTACATAACCACAGTTTGCTTCTTTACAGGAATTCCCTGCAGGGATACAAGTCATAATTGAAGAAGTGTTTGTTCCTTACATGTATTAATGAATTATGATTTAATATGATAATGAATCACAGTGGTAAATGGGTATGATATACCTATATATATTCCATTGAGAAATCATGAGTGTAATGAACAGTAAAGTTAAAGCTTTCCAGTCCCCCTTGATCCAGATAAAGGTGCTCTAAAGAGAGCATTTTGTCACATTTCTCCCAACGTTGCCTGGGCTCCCTTGACTCTACGTCCTCGTGTTCTCCCGCTGCAACCCTTACCACTGCAGAAACGCCTGGGTCACCCGTGACCTTGCAATTGTCAGACCCAAGAACAGATGTGAGTCCTCACCTTTCACTGGTAATCACTCTCCCTTCCTGAAGCTCTCCTCTCCCTGACAACTCCCAAACGTGCCCTTTTATCATCTCCAAGCTCACGGGCTGTTCTTACATCTTCATCAGCTTCCCTTCCTCAGCTGATCCTTAAATGTGGCTCTCCAGGACCATGCCCACTTTCATTCATTTTCAACCCATGTTCATTACCCAGGTCCTATGTGCCAGGCACTGTAGTAGGTATCAGAAGTCCCACCCCTCTCATTTTATTTCTCTGCATACTCTCCCTTCTTCATCTCCATTGCAGACTCAAATGTCACCACTTCAGATCCCAATCAGTATATCTACCTCTTTCCTAAGCTTCACTTTTATTTTTCTGGCTGCCAATTGGCAGCCCCACTCGGGTCTCCCACAAGCACCTCAGATTTAAAATGTTCCAAACAGCCCATCAGCCCTCCTTGTAATGACAGTGAGCAGTGTGCTTAACTGTCCTTCACTTTCCCATCTCCAGTTCTCCCGTTTTACATCCTAAACATTCCTCCAACCGGTTCTTTCACTGGCAGCCTTGGAACTCAGGTCATTCCTGACGAACACCAACACAAGCACCTACCTTATCTCCAGCTTTGGGTCCTCAGGTATATTCTCTAGTCAGCCATTCTACCAACCTAGCTGAGGAAAGCTGGGCCCTGCCATCCTCTTCCTGCCTTCATCCTTCCACATCCCCCCCCAGCATCAAGCCCAGTGGGGAACAGGACACACAGCTCCCCACGCTTGACCAGTCCCAGCCCATCTGCTCCCGAAAACACCACACAGTGTTTGTTCACAGAATTCCTTTACTCCCCACTGCCTGAGCTAATTTTCATTCCGTTGCCATCCAAGGCTGAGTTCTGCTGGCCTCTCTTCCAGGAAGATCTCCGTAACCACAACCACTAGACACAGAAACATCCCAGAATGTGGGAGGCGCTTCTCCTTGGTATTCCAGAACATTCTGTGTGTGTCTGTCACTGCACTCACCGTGTGGTTTTGTCAGCATCTGCTAATGTGTCTCTCTCCCCAGGAGTGCTGACCAACAGGGACCATGCCTTCTTCAGCACTGTATCCCTGATGCCTAGGCTACTTTAGTAAATATAATGTAAATACATATTATAATAAATATAAAACTTCAATAAATGTTGAATAAAAGCTTTCCCCCACTTATTCTTTTTTATTTTTTTAATGTTTATTTATTTTTGAGAGAGAGAGCAGAGTGTGAGCATGGGAGGGGCAGAGAGAGAGGGAGACACAGAATCCGAAGCACGCTCCAGGCTCTGAGCTGTCGGCACAGAGCCTGACGCAGGGCTCGAACTCACAGACAGTGAGATCGTGACCTGAGCTGAAGTTGGACACCCAACCGACTGAGACACCCAGGCGCCCCTCCCATACTTATTATGAAAGATTTTGAACATATTGAAAAGTTGAAATAATTTTACAGTGAATACTGTCACTGAGATCTTACAATTAACATTTTGCTCTATTTGTTTTATCACCCAGCCATCCAGATATTTACCTCTTGATCCATCCTTTTTTTTTTTTATGCATTCAAAGAAAGTTGCTGACATCAGTCCAGGTCACTACATCCCTGCATACTTAAGCATGGATATATAAGGAATGATGTTTAAAACGACAATCAAGAGCTGTGATGTTGAAAGACTGTCCCTCTCTCTCCTGCACAGAAGAAATGAGCAGTCTGACCCAGCGTGACTCATCAAGATCATTTTCAAAGACTCAGGAAAATTCACTGCGGAGATGTCAGCCAATCATTCAAAATCAGAAGCTATACCTGAGGAATTATCTGCAAGGCATGTCACGGCACACACGAGTTTGTTCTGCTTTTTCTTAACCAACTTGGTGTCAGAACAAATACAGGTGATTTGATTTTAGTTGTTCAGTTGGGTTTTTAAATTTTTTTTTTCAACGTTTTTTATTTATTTTTGGGACAGAGAGAGACAGAGCATGAACGGGGGAGGGGCAGAGAGAGAGGGAGACACAGAATCGGAAACAGGCTCCAGGCTCCGAGCCATCAGCCCAGAGCCTGACGCGGGGCTCGAACTCACGGACCGCGAGATCGTGACCTGGCTGAAGCCAGACGCTTAACCGACTGCGCCACCCAGGCGCCCCACAGTTGGGTTTTTAAAAGTGAAGGTGCTGTGCTGAATCTTTCCTACTCTCACCTCTAGTTCACCCCATAATCAGCATTAGCATTTGTGAGTCCAGCATAAAGAGAGCAATCTGGGTGACCACAGAACAGAGAAAAATCTTAAACTAGTCTGACACGACAGCCCACAGGTACTTTTGTACAAATTTAAGGGGTGGGAAGCCCTTTGGGCTTCTTGCTGCCCCAAGGGCCCTAGCTTAGAGAGAGAAGTGCTATTATAAGTGCCTTTATATGTAAAGAAGGGGGGGAGCACCCTATCCTCTGGGCAGACCCCAACCCACATCAAGACACAGATGGGTGAACAGAGCGGGCTAGATTTCAGCTCCCACCCGCCCACCCCAGCTTGTCCCCATGCAGGGCTTATGCACACTCTGCAGCTACATCTGGCAGCCGTGACTGATCTATGCACAAAGAGACAAACTATACACGTGCTCATGTACAATAAAATAAATTGCTAAGGTTAACCTAAAACCACTGAAATTCCTATAGGAAAGAGGAAGTTATTCTTTGTGAACAACTTACGTGTATCATGCCTTTTTTAAAAAACTGTTTATTTATTTTTGAGAGAGGGAGACAGAGTATGGGCGGGGGAGGGGCAGAGAGAGAGAGAGAGAGAGAGTGGGAGACACGGAATCTGAAGCAGGCTCCAGCCTCAGCACAGAGCCTGATGCAGGACTGGAATTCACAGACCCCAAGATCATGACCTGAGCCAAAGTTGGACACTTAACCAGCTGAGGCACCCAGGCACCCCGTAATCGTACCTTTCTTGCCTTTGTTCTACATACACATTTTGTGTGTCTATTGGGTGCTAAAGAGACAGTGATGAGCAAGAAACAACAGCTTAGAATCCAGTGGATAAGATCACTAGTGAACTAGCTACACAATGAGAGTTTAATTATAAACAGAAGTAAACACTCCTGAAGAAGGTAGGCTCTCCACACTTCTGTGATGCAGAAACCTGATCTAGAGTAGAAGTCTTTTTCTTAATTCAAATTAGTTAATGTACAGTGTAATAATGGTTTCAGGAGCAGATAGAATTCAGTGATTCATCACTTACATATAACACCCAGTGCTCATCCCAACAAGAGCCCTCCTCAATGCCCATCACCCATCTAACCCATCCCCCACAGACCTCCCCCTCCAGCAACCCTTAGTTTGTTCTCTGTATTTAAGAGTCTCTTATGGTTTGCCTCTCCCTCTGTTTTTATCTTATTTTTCCTTCCCTTCCCCTATGTTCATCTGTTGTGTTTCTTAAATTCCACATAAGACTGAAATCGTATGCTATATTTCTCTGACTTCCTTCACTTAGCATAATACCCTCTAGTTCCATCCACAGTGCTGCAAATGGCAAGATTTCATTTTTCATCACCGAGTAGTATTCCACTGTGTGTATGTGTATGTGTACACGTATATGTGTGTGTATATATATATATATATATATATATGGCACATCTTCTTTATCCATTCATCAGTTGATGGACATTTGGGCTCTTTCCATAATTTGGCTATTGTTGATAACACTGCTATAAACATTGGGATGCATGTGCCCCTTCGAATCAGCATTTTTGCACCTTTGGATAAATACCCAGTAATGCAATTACTGAGTCATAAGGTAGAAGTTTTTACTTTTTATTTTTTTTATAATTTTTTTTACATTTTATTTATTTTTGGTAGAGAGAGACAGAGCACAAGTGGGGGAGGGGCAGAGAAAGAGGGAGACACAGAATCTGAAGCAGGCTCCAGGCTCCGAGCTGTCAGCACAGAGCCCGATGCGGGGCTCAAACTCATAAACCGCGAGATCAGGACCTGAGCTGAAGTCGGATGCTTAACCGACTGAGCCACCCAGGCACCCCAGAAGTTGTTTTTTTTTAATGTTTATTTATTTTTTGAAAGAAAGAGACAGAGCACGAGCTGGGGGAGGAACAAAGAGAGAGGAAGACACAGAATCTGAAGCAGGCTCCAGGCTCTGATCTGTCAGCATAGAGCCTGACGCGGGGCTTGAACTCACAAATTTGAACCAAAGTTGGATGCTCAACTGACTGAGCCACCCAGGTGCCCCATGGGTAGAAGTCTTAAAGAAGCAACAACCTGAAGTCAGAAGTACAAGTAAACATTAGTGGCTCAAAGCAGTGAGAAGAGGTAAGAGGAGGTGACTCCAGGCAGCAGGAGCACCCCTGAAAAGGCCCTGGGACTGGAGGGAGCATGGGGTAGTCAGATTGATCAAAGAGACCAGAATGATGGAAGTGCAGATCACAGGAAGAAAAATACCATGAACGGAGGCTAGAGACCAAGTCATGAAGTCATTTTGGTCTTCTTAAGAAGAAGCCAAGTCAGTGTTTTCAGTAGGTGGGTTGATAGAATTAGATTTGCATTTGAAAAGTATAGCTAGCTATAGCAGAAAGGCACGAGTGGTGATGGAGGAAGGGTGGCCGTAGCAACAAGAGTTAGGAGCTTGTTGGAGTGGCCCAGAAGGAAGATGGTGGTAGTGTGCAGTTGAGATTACGGCAGTAGCTCTGAAGATGAAGAGAAGCAGACCGCTGTAAGAGATATTTGGGATGCCAAGTGAACAAGGCTTGATGATAGTTTGGACACTGCTGTGAGTGAATATCAGGAAGGATGGCATTGAGCAACTCAACACCAAAGCCCCCAAAGTAATTCAATTAAAAAATGAGGAGAGGATTTGGATGGACATTTCTCCAAAGAAGACATCTAAATGGCCAACAGACACATGAAAAGATGCTCAACATGACTCATCATCAGGGAAATGCAAATTGAAACCACTGTTTTACTCCTGAAGCCAAGACAACCCTGTATGTTAACTAACTTGAATTTGAATATTCTCAAGTTTATTTATTTTTGGGGGAGAGAGAGAGAGAGAGAGAGAGAGAGATCATGAGTGGAGGAGGGGCAGAGAGAGAGGAAGACACAGAATCCGAAGCAGGCTCCAGGTTCTGAGCCGTCAGCACAGAGACCGACGTGGGGCTCGAACTCATGAACTGCAAGATCATGACCTGAGCCAAAGTTGGACACTCAACCAACTGAGCCACCCAGGCCCCCCCTTAACTAACTTGAATTTAAATTAAACAAACAAACAAACAAACAAACAAACCACAATGAGATATCACCTCACACCCGTCGGAATGGATAGACTCGAAAAGACAAGAAATAATAAATGTTGGTGAGGATGTGGAGAAAAAGGAACCCTTTTTCTATTGGTGGAAATGCAAACTAGTGCAGCCACTGTGGAAACCAGTATGAAAGTTCTTCAAAAAATAAAAAATAAAGATGCCATATGATCCAGTAATTCCACTACCGGATATTTACCCAAAGAAAATCATGAATTGAAAAAGGTATATGCACCTCTATGTTTATTTACAATAGCCAACATATGGAAGCAGTCCAAGTGTCCATAGATACATGAATAGATAAAGAAAATGTGGCATGTATATATATATATATGTATATATATATATATATGTATATATATATGTGGCATATATATATATATATATATACATATATATATATAATATTATTCAACCGTAAAAAAGAATGAGATCTTGCCCTCTATAACAACACAAGTGGACCTAGAGGGGATGCAGAGGGAAATAAGTCAGAAAGAAATACATATACTATATGATTTCACTTCTACATCCAATCTATAAAACAAAACAAATGAACAAACAGACCCTTAAATACAGAGAGCAAACTAATGGTTGCCAGAGGGGAGGGGTATAGGGAAATGAGGAAAATGGATGAAGGGGATTGGAGGCACAGGATTTCAGTTATGAAATGAATAAATCACAGTAAGAAAAGGTACAGCATAGGGAATGTAGTCAGTGGTAGTGTAGTAGTACAGTGTGGTGACAGGTGGTAGCTATACTTGTGGAGAGCATAGCATAACATATAGAGACGTTGAATCCCTGTTGTATACCCGAAACTAATGTAACACTGGGTGCCACCTATATTCAAATAGAATAAATAAATGAATAATTTTTTAAAATGCAAAACCTCAAGAAAGAGGGAAAAAGAAAATGATTGTGTTGAGGATGGATAGTGGCAACACTAGAAAAAGAATGAGGGATCACAGATTTGGTCTTGACCACATTGAGCATGGCTGTTGAGACCTCTAGGTGTTAATATCAAACAGATAGTTGGAAACAAGATCTGAATCTAAGAAGAGAGCCTGGCATAGAAATATACATTTGAAGTTACCATAATATAGATGATAATTAAGCCCTGAACATGGATGAGAGAGAGGAAAGAATGGAACACAAAGGTTCTAGTATAAAAAATGTACTAGATGGAGGTTATTTCTTGGAGTCACTTCTACCCTGTGATTCTATATTTTAATACAATAATAAAGTTAAAGTACAAATCACTTTGTAGACGACCACTTTCCTAGGTTTAGTATGACAACAAGATAATGGAAACTTGTAAATTGTATAGTTGGTGTTGGTGTTATTATGTAATTGGCAAAGTATTAGATCCCATACTGATAGAAAAGAATTCTATCATAATAATTCTAGAAGTAATTTCTTCAGAAGAAAATTTTCAGATATGTTCATTTCGATTATCTACATGAACTATTGTAACACTTTGGGAAAGTTTGACAGGGTCAAGCTTGGTGAGGTGTATAACCAGTGTAATTCAGCTTACGATGGTGGGTAAACACAGCCAAGTAATCAATGGGACAATGACCAGTGGAATAATGGTGTAGTCTGGTGCCGATAGGAGGGGCAACTTACCCAGGCAGGCACTGGGGAGAGCTGACCAGGGGAAGTGATGTCTATACTGAGGATGAACCCAGGTGAAGAGAGAAATAGAAGGAGTATTCCAGGTAGAATAAATAGCCTTTCCCAAAGCCAGAAAGGAAAAGAAAGCAAGACACATTACAGAGAATAAAAGGTCAATTTTGTTATCAGCTCAAGAGAGAGGACTGGAAAACCAGAGATACAGAGGGTGAATTTATTCCAAGGGCAATGGGGAGCCATGAAAAGACTTAAAGCAAGAGGGTGACCTAAACAAGTGTGTGCTTTGGGAAGGTCACTCCAATTTCAACTTTTAGTACCTGTTTGTTTCAGGCAGTTTCATAATCTACATTAATCCAGTTTGTCATGTGGAAATAAATGAAGATCACCCAAGTGAGAACACACAGCAGTTATTTTTTCAGACCTTGCTCTAACAAGTGAGTCAGCCACCAACACATGTGTTTGGTAGAGTCTCAGAGGGGGCAGAAGAGGGTGCTCCGACTGGAGGCTGTTGGCACAGGAAAGTTGGAGGGGGGCTAACTAGATTTGTCACAGTGTGTGTCTGGGGGCATACAGGTTCAGGGAACATGTTTGGCTTTCTCTTGCTGGTCCTAATTTGGAAGAGGAGAAAACAAATAGGGAAGCTGGCAGTCACTGACCAAGCCCAGATCATTCTGGGCTGATGGCTACAGAGAAGGTTGTGAATGTCCATTTGTATAGTTAGTCTCCTGGTTCTTCTCCCTTTCAGATATTCTGTCACTTGTGAGAGGCTGACCAGTTCATGGGAGGCTGGGGATCCAGATCTTCACAGCTTGGGGACTGTTTGGTGCGTCCACAATCACTCACATGATGATAGGTGGTCTTTCTGTTGCTGCATCATCTGACCTGAGAGCAGCAGCTGCCCAGAAGCATTCAAGATCAGACAGGATGTGACAGATCAGCATCAAGACCACTAACAATTCATAGTCTTGTAGGGTGCTTTGGAACTAGGAACTCCATTTGCCCAACCCAGGCAAGAAAAAATATCCCATAGGCCATGATGATTAACCTTAAAGAGACAAATGACTTTTCCTTGAAGCAAAGTATGGTCTGTTCTCCTTTGCCTGTTTCATTGATCCAAGTACAGCAAGAACCATCAGCAGTGACGTAGAATGGGCCTGACAGGCCAGCAGGAACTCTAGAGCAAGCCCCATCACCCATCAGCATTTACACGGATCTGTAGCTCCCCAGGGCAGCGGGGACACAGCTTCTCTAGGGTAAACAGCAACTCTCCTTCTCTTTGTAGCGTTCCCACCTTTAGGAACATTGCTCTGGTTGCTGGCATTATAGTGAGTCAGAAATCCATCCAGAAAAAGTGCCTGAATAATCAAGGTAGCCTCATGTTGGAGCTCATGTCTGAGTTATGGTTTCTAGGGTAGAGGTCTCTAGAATTAGGGCCTCTGTGGACAGACATGCCTCAGAGTACTGTTCCTAAAGTGAATCAGGTGTTAGTCTAATGTGGTAGAACTCCTCCTTAAGGAATGTGGTGAAAACCTCAAGACAAGGGAAGGCAACCTGGCTATGCGTGCATGCGCGACACTCCTCACAACTCTGTAACACAGACCGCCCATTCAGACTATATGTTACCATATATGGGAGACAAAGGAGCAAAAATTGTACAAAAGTCTACATCCCACTGAGCTGGGGTCTCAGTTTTTTGGGTGCGAATCCACTGAGCCCGGGCCAACAAGACAAAGTTGCTTCCTGGACAGAAAAGCCTCGCTGTCCCGTCTCTCTGTGTGAGAATCCTGCTACACAGAGGCAAGCAGCACCAACTGTCCTGGCCCCCAAAGTAGTATCCAGCAGGGGCACATGGAGATCCAGGAACAAAGGACTTACCTGTGACACAGGTGGAGACGAAGGCCCTACTTTAGCTGGTTGTGTATTTGGGTCTCTATTTGTCTCTTTCAGGTGGCAGGTATCTTGCTCATTGTTCTATGAGTTATCAAATCAAAATTTAGAATTACCTAGAGTTTGATCAATAGATTTTATTAATTTATCCTTTATCTGGGAGAGAGGGACATGAGCAAAGTCACGGGTTAGGAAGATTTATGATGAGGAATTGGCTCACACAATTAAAGAGGCTGAGAAGTCCCACATTCTGTTGTGCGAGCTGAAAACCCAGAAAGCCAGTGGTGCAATGCCAATCCGCATCCTGTTGGTATGAATCCTGGTCTAGGACAGGAGAAAACTCCTTCCAGCTCATGCAGCCAGGCAGGAAGAAAAGTGAAGTAATTCCTCCTTCCTTTTGTTCTATTCAACCCCTCAGTGGCTTGGTGGCTTGAATGATGCCCACACACTTCGGGGAGAGCAGTCTACTTTACAGAGCACACCAATTCAGATGCTAATCTTATCTGGAAATACACTCACAGACATACACAGAAATAATGCTTGGTCTGGGGACCCCATAATCTTCATACTAAAATTAACCATCACAACGGGACATGGCCAGGAACCAAAGCCTCAAGGGTCTTTTAAATATCTTCAATGAATTTTATCTGGCTGCTACTCTCCATGGGATTTGAATATGTTTCAGTTATTATATGCATATTTTCAGAATCAGTTGAAGTATTTCCTTGCCAAAAAGCTGTAGCCCTTTATAGTTGCTAAAAACTGTTTGATTTTGTGTTTCCAACCAGGGGCATGCCAACTTTTATATCAAGTGATCAAGGCACACACTATTGGAACCATTATGAAAGAATTCAATGAAGTGTCCCTACTTGCTCAAAAACTATCCTGCCTCTGTCATCTGCAACATTCTGGAAATGCTGAAAGAGCCAAAGGCATCCTTAAATTAGCAAAATTTTCAGAAAGTCTGGGCTCCTTTGGCCAAAAGTACCCCACTAGCCCTTACAGCCACATGGTTTACACCCTCAAGTGCACATCAGTTACCCTATGATCTGGTAATGGGGAAGACCTGTGCATTAAGGGACTTTCCCTCTGAGACTAAACCCTGCCCTGCTGCACACAGACATGAGAAAATGTTGCAAAGGACTCACGTACTAGCCCCTCCATCACCAGCAGGTGAAGGAGGCCTTGCCACATCATTCCAAATAGCCTCTTCGTGACCTTCTACTCGGAGCTTTTGTCTATTGGAAGAGACAGCTGAGAAAACTGCTCTTGAACTTCATTGGAAGACCCCTCACCTTCCAACCCAGGGACAGATGTATCACTAACATCATATCCAGCAGTAAAACTCAAGAGAGTCAGATTTCACAACATGATTCACGAGTTACAACTAAAGAAGCAATCCACAATTACACCAAGTTGGAAGACTATTTCCATAAGGGACCTCAGACTTCAGCCCATCTTCAGAAGCAGGCAGTGGACCTGACACCTGCAGAGCAAGCTGATGGCCTCACAGAGTGGAGCTCTTCCACCCACAGCTATAGTAAATGATGGGCTTTGCTGGAAGTTGAGTTAAAACTCCAGTGGCTTATCTCGATTGTCCCTCCACAAACAGATGATGGGGAGTTTTATAGTTAGGGATGCCAGGGAAGGAGGCTGGTGAAGAGCTTTCTTCAGGTTCCAGAATGCCTGATCATGCTTCAGCTCCAGGACAAGAGATTCCTCAGTCCCTCCCTGAAAACTTAGTTAATTCATAAAGAGGTGTCAAAATCTCAAAAGAAAATGGCCTCCATTATCGGTAATATCCAGTTAAACCTGTAAATCCTCCCAAATGCCATTTTGTAAGAGACCTGGGATAAGTTAGGCTGGTCTTTAGTCTACTGGAAGAGTGGGGTTTTTTTTCCTCCTGAGCTAGGTTATGCCCTAAATAATGGGCCATGCTTTTGCAAAATTGTAATTTATCTTTTGAAACTTTATGTCCCTTTTCTGCCAAGGCTGAAAGTGAATGGAGTCCTTTTCACAGGATTTGTTGTTTGAGCAATGTAGAAAATCATCTACACAGAGTGTCAGAATTGAATCATGAGAGCAATTTAGATCTTTTCAGTCTTGATTGAGGACCTGAGCAAAATAAGAGGAAGGGTCAGTGAGCCCCCAGGGCATAACCATCCAGGTGTACTTTTGTGCTTCCCAGGTAAAGGCAAAAGGCACCACGTGTCTTTATCAAGGGGCCCGCCGAAAAGGGCAAAGATCCACCATACTGAGTAAGTGGCTTCAGGAGGAATTGATGGCAAAATGGTATTTGGGTTAGTGGGAAGGGAAAATGACAAATTTGTTGATGCCTAAGGTCTTGAACAAGTTGATATCCTCACCCATTTTGTTCCTTTACTGAAAGAACAGGAATGTATGTGGGCAAGTATGGGGCACAAGAAGGCCATCAGCTAGAGGCCTTCAGCTAGAGGCTTGATCTCTTCCTTTGCTTCTGGCTTCAAGGAATATGGGGGAAGTTCAGATGTTTTAGTAGGATCTAGCTGAACTTTTACAGTATAAATGTCCCATGTCCATGGAGTTTTTACACTTGTCAGGTATAGGATCAAGATCTTTATATCTAGGGTCTGCATCAAATATCATGGAGAAGGCAGACTCAACTTGATTATGAAGACATGAGTTGTCTGGGATTCAAGGAATTGTCCTTGTGGTGTGCATTTATGGTCTAGTCAATTTTTACAGGAAATGTTTCAAGTATGACTTTGGAGATGTCAATCTACTTTTCTGGCTTTCTTTGGACCCTCAGGTTTATCATGGAAAGATGGATCCTGTACGTCCCTTTCCAGGTCAGCCCAATTGGCTTTTGCCATCCAGGATTTGGAATATGAAATTCTGTTGATATAGGTCAGATAACCCTGGGTCACATGGATCCAAAAGAATTCCAAATCCAACGAATAGTTGTTGGCCTTATCTGGTTTCAGAGAAATCCTTAATTATAGTTCTTAATTTGCCTTGGGTCCAAGGATTAAATTCCACAGTTGCCTACATATCTGACTTATGGAAGGAAAAATCTCTAGAGGCAATTGGTAATTTGGGGTTTTAAGGGAATTTTGGGGAAAGTGAAGAGGGTCTGGAAGATGGGAGAGGAGGGCAGAGTTGATGGAGGTATGTATAGAGAGCAACCAAGGCAGATCCCAGGGGGATGAGTCGCTGGTTGTTGTCAAAGTGTGTTAAGTTGTTCATTAGCTTTAATCAGATAATCTTCTGGTGAAATAATTTCCTATTCAGAATATAATTTGGAGGGCTCTGCATACTAATAAAGCCCAGCAGGTGGGCCAGCAGGTGGAACACCAGAGAAAATGCTCTCTCTGAGTCAAAGCCAGGCTCTCAGAACACAAGACTGAGACAGAAGGACAACCTCATCTGGTTTCATTGGTGACTCACAGTAGTTTGTCCAAGAAGACACCAGTCCATGGGAACTACAAACCCAAGTTTTGTAAGGCTGGCTCAGACAACAGGCTCGTGGGCCTATGCTGAGGTTCTACTCTGAGATTCTTGTCATTATGACCAAACACTTTTAGACAGCACAACAGAAAACCGCAGTGTAGGGGCACCTGGCTGGCTCAGTTGGTACAGCATGCGACTCTTGACCTCAGGGTTGTGAGTTCGAGCCCCACATTGGGTATACAGATTACTTTAAAATCTTAAAGAAAAAAAAAAAAAAACAAGAGGGGTGCCTGGGTGGCCCGGTCAGTTAAGTGATCGACTTTTGGTTTTAGCTTGTGTCATGATCTCACAGTTCATGAGATCAAGCCCTACATCGGGCTCCATGCTGAGAATGTGGAGCCTGCTTGGGATTCTCTCTCTCCTTCTCTCTCTGCCCCTACCCTACTCATGCACAGCTCTCTCTCTCTCTCTCTCTCTCTCTCTCTCAATTAATAATAATAATAAATATAAAATAAAATAATAAAATAATATAAAAATAATATAATAAATAAAATAATAATATAAAATAAATAATAAATATTAAAAAACAAGAATGCAAAGACAGCAGACCGAAAGGATGCCATACAAACTGGAACTAACAAGATCTGGGCAGCAGCCTGAGGATAGCTTATATATTCCAATCAAAGACTGCAGAGTTCAGGGGCACCTGGGTGGCTCAGTTAAGCGTCTGACTTTGGCTCAGGTCATGATCTCATGGTTCGTGGGTTCAAGCCCTGCGTCAGGCTCTGTGCTGATGGCTCAGAGCCTGAAAGCCTGCTTCAGATTCTGTGTCTCGCTCTCTCTCTCTGCCCCTCACCTGCTGGTGCTCTGTCTCTCAAAAATGAATAAAAACGTTAAAAAAAATTTTTTTTTAAAGATTGCAGAGTTCAGACCCCATGCCAAATTACCACAAGAGCCTCTGTGGGGACCACACCTGGTCAGAGGTGGGGGGCTGCAGTGACAGACAGGGCAGACTAGACCTTGGCAGAGCCTGCACAGCAGTGGAAAGAAATGAAGACCATGTGAATGAGAACAAACATAGTCCACTTATCCAAAGCTTGCTGTGACCAAGGGTTCAGCCACCATCACTTGGTTTTTCGGAGACTCAAAGTGGAACAAAGGTCACCTCAGGTATGTCCTGATAGTGGCTGTGAGCCTGCGGGTGCTGTAAGTGGCTCCTGGAAGTGGGGCGTCCAATGCCATGGGTTCAGGGAGGAAATTTAGCTTTCTCTGAGTCAGAAGCAGGGGTGGAAGATGGGGCAGTTGTAGTCGCTGATCGAGTCCTACTGTATATATGCTCTGGCCACCATCATTCGCATGTATATTCTCCAGTCAGGATCTATGGCCATTGTTAAAAGAACCACGTGAGATCTCAGCAGTGTGTGTGTGGAGGGCCTAGAATAACAGGAAACAGATGCACCTGTTGGAGCCCCTGCCCTTCTCTTCCTCTCTCAAAGGCCCTCAAGCCCAGGGGCTCCTTTCACCCACCACCACATCCATCTCCTCCTGATCTTTGCCTCATCTAATCTGGGCTCAGGTGGCAGGGGGCAAGTGAGGGTGAATGAGGTCGGGTGTTAGCTAATCACACCCCTCCTTGAGGGGTTTGAATTCTGACACAGAAAAGTCTCTAGAACACAAAAGAATGAAGTGATAATGGTGGCTTCATGGCTTGGGATCTGCTCATCTGAGGTAAGAGGCCATTTCTCCTGCCCTCTAAGGTGGTTCCAGTCTTCCTTTGACTTTCTGCTCACTAACATCCAGGAACCCAGGCAGCATTGTGCGTCTTCTGTCATGGACACTGTGCTGTGCAGTAATGGCCAGTGACCCTGGCTGCCACATTCCAACTCTGCTTGCCAGAGAGAGAGAAGATGAAGGTTTGGTACACCCCTTCAGAGACCCTGCCCTCACCACAGAACCCAGGGGGAACCTCTTCTCAAGATGATGGACCCACAGATTTAGAGTAAGTTATGGATGCCAGTGCATTTCCCACAATCAAAGAGGACTCAATTATAAAACAAAAAAAAATGTACTGACAAGTGTTAACTTGACTATTTTCAACTACAATCATTTGCCTTTTGGTCACTCATATATTAAAATGATGGCATTGACATATATTGCCTTACTTAATAGATAAATTATCCTTGGTGGCACAGTGACTGATGGAGCTCTAAGGAACTTGCTAGAATGGCATAGTACATTGGAGAAGCCACATAGGCTTTGGGGTCACGCAGAGCTCAGTCTTAATATGGGTTTTTCCATATGAGCTGTGTGCCCTCAGGCCACTGTGGAACTCCACTGTATGTCACCACATTTGTTAATTGGGGATAATATTTATCTCAGGACTTTTTATGAAATGGAATGAAGTATCATGTATAAGTAGCTGAGCATAGCGTCTGAAATCTAGTTAGCACTTACTTAATGTCATGTCTCCCTCTCACTTGCAGGTATGTATCAATTGAGTGCTGCTATAAGCCTTATTTGTAGACAATGGTAACATAAAGACAAGTTGTAATTGTTCATTATTGATTGGAAAATGGCAAAAGAGTCCCAATAATTTACTTTGTTACTTGACTTTACAATAGATTGAGAAGGGGAAAGGAGAGACTTTAACATATAGCAATACATCATGGCAATGTTTAGTTATGGTTAAAAAATATAAGATAAATGATAATATTGAGTGAAAATGATCAGTTGAAGACAGAGGATGAGCTACGGATTACATTTTCTTTTATTGAGGTGAAACTCACATAACATATAGTTAATAACTTTAAAGTGTACAGTTTAACAGTGTTTAGTACATTCCATCACTTCTCTCAGTTCAAAACATTTTCATCACCCCAGGAGAACATCCTGTATCCATTAGGTAATCACTCCTCATTCCCCCCTCCCCCAGCCCCTGACCACTAATCTTTCTGTCTATGGGTTTGTCTATTCCAGACAGTTCGTGTAAAAGGGATCATATGCTGTGTGATTTTTTGTATCTGGCTACTTACACTTAGCATAATGGTTTTGAGGTTCATCCAAATTACAGCATCCATCATAATGCATTCTTTTTAATAACTGAATGATATTCCATTGTCTATATAAACTACATTTTTATTTTATCTTTTTTTTTTTTTTGGAAAAATATGGGATGCCTCATGAATTTGTGTGTCATCCTTACACAGGGGCCATGCTAATCTTCTCTGTGTCATTCCAATTTTAGTATATGTGCTACCGAAGTAAGCACTAAATCACATTTTTAAAAATTCATTCATCCATTGATGAACATTTGAGTTGTTTCCACATTTTGGCTATTATGACTAATGCTCTTATAAACATTCATGTCCAAGTTTCTATGAGGATATATGTTTTCATATTTTTTGGATATGTATATAAGAGTGAAATTGCTGGATCGTAGGGTAATTATGTGTTTACCTTCTCGAGGAAACACCAAACTGTTTTTCATAGCAGCCACACCATTTTACAACAATATATGAAAGCTCCAATTTATTCACACCCTCGCCTATGCCTGCTATTTTTCATTGCTAAAATAATAATAATAATAATAATAATAATAATATCACATAGCACCTAGAAATATTTTAAAATGTCCAGATCGCAACATAAATGTACAAAGCATACAAAGAAACAATGCAAGCATGAGCAGGGGAGGGGCAGAGAAAGAGGAAGAGAGAAATTCCCAAGCAAGGTCATGCTGTCAGCACAGAGCTCGACATGGGGCTAGATCTCAGAAACAGTGATATCATGACCTGAGCCAAAATTAAGAGTCAGATTCTTAACCAATTGAGCCACCCAGGTCCCCCAACTTTAAGTGTCTTAAATGTTCACAGGGAGCTGAGGAAACCATAAACAAGGAACTAAAGGCAACCAGGAGAATGAGGCATGAACAGTAGGGAATATCAAAATAAAGGGATAGAAATTATAAAAGGAACCAAATACAAATTCTGGATCTGAAAAGTATAGTAGCTGAAATTAAAAATTCATGAGAGAAGTCCAGCAGCAGATTTGTTCAGATCTTTCTGAAAGGATTGACAAACTTCACTATAGGACAACTGAAACTACCCTGTCTGAGGGGCAGAAAGAAAAAGAATGAAGCAAAAAGAACAGAGTCAAGGAACTTACAGGACATTATTAAATGTATCAATATACACATTATGGGAATCCCATAAGAACAGAGAGAGAAGGGGAGCGGAAAATATTTGAAGAAATAAGGGCCAAAACCTTCCCAGATGTGATGAAAGACATGAATCTACACATCTAAGAAGTTCAATGAACTCCAAGCAGGATAAACTGAAAGAGATATACAATATACAAACTATCAAAAGACCAAAGAGAAAATCTTGAAAGCAGCAAGAGAGAAACAACCTGTAACATACAAATGATCTTTGAGAAGGCTAACAGCCAATTTCTCATCAAAAACCATGGAAGCCAGAAAGCAGTGGGATAACATTTAAATAATGTCAGCTAAGAACTTTATAGCCAGCAAAATTATCCTTCAAGAATGAAAGAGAAATTAAGACATTCTCAAATAAACAAAAGCTAAAAGAATTCATCACTAGCAGACCCATCCTACAAAGGGAACCTAAAGAGAATTCAGTGTAAAACAAAAGGAACCTAGATGGTAACACAAAGCCATACAAAGAAATAAGACCTCTGTAAACATACAAATAAATAAAAGCTGGTATAATTGTATTATTGGGCTATAACTCCTCTTTTTGTTTCCTAAATGATTTAGAAGCCACAGGCATAAAACAATAATTATATATTTATATAATGGGCACACAACATATAAAGATGTAATTAGTGACAATGACAGCATAAAAGGGGAGATGATGCTTGATAGGAGCAGAGTTGATGTATGCTGTTGAAGCTAAGTTTGTTTCTATCCCATCTAGAGTCATAAATTTAGGATTTAACTCTAATCCCCAGTTTCACTAAAAAAAAACCAAAAAATTATATAGAAAAAAAATGAAATAAAAATCAATCTAATATAAAAGGAGATAGCATTGGAGGAATTAAAAAACAAAAAAATAATAAATATAGAAAACCAAATAGCAAACGGACAGATCTGAAGAGCCTAGCTGGCTCAGTAGGTACAGCATGTCACTTGATCTCGGGGTTGTGAGTTCAAGTCACACGGTGGGGGTAGAGATTACTTAAAAATGAAATCTTTTTCAAAAAATTGACAGAACTTGGGTGCCTGGGTGGCTCAGTTGGTTAAGTGTCTGACTTCAGCTCAGCTCATGATATCACAGTCCGTGAGTTTAAGCCCCATGTCGGGCTCTATGCTGACAGCTCAGAGCCTAGAGTCTGCTTTGGATTCTGTGTCCCCACCTCCCTCTCTCTGTCTCTCTCTTGAAAATAAACATTAAAAAAAATTTAATTGACAGAACTAAGTCCTTCATCATCCATAATCACTTTAAATGTAAATGGATTAATCTCACCAATTAAAAGGCAGATATTGGCAGAATGGATTTAAAAACATGATTCAACTATATAAGAGACTCAATTTAGACCCAAAGACAAATAAGTTGAAAGTGAAATAATGAGGAAAGATATTCCATTCAAATAGTTACCAAAAGAGCTGAAGTGGCTATACTAATACTAGACAAAGTAGACTTAAGTTAAAAAATTGTTATAAGAGAGAAACAAGGGCATTACATATTGATAAAAGGGTCAATTCATCAAGAATATATAACAGTTATAAACATATATGCACTAAATAGGTGGAGCCCCAAAACATAAGTAAATATTGATAGAATTGGAGGTAAAATAAACAGTTCTGCATTAACAATTGAAGACTTCAACACTCCACTTCGATAATGGATAGACCATCTATACAAAAGATCAACAAGGAAACAGAATTTGAACGATATTAAAATCATTTAAAGCTAGGGGCGCCTGGGTGGCTCAGTCAGTTAAGCATCTGACTTCAGTTCCGGTCATGATCTCACAGTTTGTGAGTTCGAGCCCCACATCGGGCTCTGTGCTGACAGCTCAGAGCCTGGAGCCTGCTTCAGATTCTGTGTCTCCCTGTCTCTCTGCCCCTCCCCCACTCATGCTCTGTCTGTCTCTCAAAAATAAATAAACCCTAAGAAAAAAAAATTTGATCAATTAAAGCTAATAGACATATACAGACCACTCCACTCACCAACAGCAAAATACACATTCTGAAGTGTACATGGATCATTAAATTTTAAATCAACAATTGAATGCCTACTCTTTTGATCAGTTGGCTATTGGTAAGAAAAAAATAGAATTACTTATTTGGGTCTTTGTAACTATGGGCAGTCCTTATTTCTAATACTTCCAATGTGCTTTGAAGACAGCCTACAGTACAACATCAAGCACAAACAAGCATTTCCTTGGGTCTGCAGTTTCTTGATGTGCATGAAATCATGTAGAATGATTGTTGATAAGTGTAACATTGTATTTGAATTAAAATTATACTGCTGTTTTCCCACTTGCCAACTTTTTCAGAGGGAGAGATATACTTCTCACATTAGGAACGTGAAAATTCAGTCTTTGACAAGTCCACTGTCTCTACTGATACCAGCATAGTAAAGAGGTCATGAGGTGGGCATCCCTGATCCATCATTCCAGAGTCAAGCCTAGTTAGTGCTTTCTCCTTGAATACCAGGAATTCTGGAGAAGGTGCTCATTTCAGGTATAACTGAAAGGAGGTAAAGCTCTTCTGCACACATGAAAAGGAGAAAAAATCATTTTTTTTGTTAACATTTATTTATTACTTAGAGGTAGAGACAAAACACAAGCATGGGAGGGGCGGAGAGAGGGAGACACAGAATCTGAAGCAGAATCCAGGCTCTGAGCTGTCAGCACAGAGCCCGACGTGGAACTCGAACCCAGAGACCATGAGATCATGACCTGAGCCGAAGCCGGACACTTAACCAACTGAGACACCCAGGCGCCCCCAAAATTAATTTTATTTATTGACATGGAGGTGAACTTGAAAATCTAGGGAACTGACACTATAGTGATGCATGAGGGATCTCACTCCAATCCATTATTATCATAAATCTATTTATTCATTTCTAACTCCTTAGGCCTGGAGATTTCCTCCTGTACGCTAAATCAAGGAAGTTATGGATCTCAAATTCATTTATTGTGGCCACCAATTACTCCAGCTATTAGTCAACCAACAAAGCAAACTGTAGGAGTCACAACCAGCTGCTCATGCTAACAACAAATCCAGAATATTTGCTAAGTACCTCTATATCAATACATTCAGCTCAATCCAACATTGCTCTACTCCTTATTATCAATAAAATCACTTTCAAACATTTTACTCAGGATTCTTCTGACAATAACTACAAAAAAAAAAACTTCATATATGCCTTTTTACCTAGGTTAGACTTTGTATTCTTCTTCCATGATGTGCAGGTAATGAGTTTAGAGGCAACAAAACGTGGTGGGATGGGAATAGCATTCTCTTGCAAACTAATTATCTCAGTGAGAACATACAAAGTCTGCAACAGGGAGGCAGAAGTTCATGGAAGTTCATTGTTCTCATATTCATCAGAACCCACTCAAAGATCCCCATTCCAATTCTTAGGGCTCCACGTTTCCCCAGTCAATGTCCTAACTTTTGGTAAAATGTCTGGAGAGGCTGTAGTATCAACTTGTATTGTTCTCCAACAACTTGAGGGGCGCCTGGACAACAACTTGAGGGGCACCTGGGTGGCTCGGTCGGTTAAGTGTCCGACTTCGGCTCAGGTCATGATCTCACGGTCCGTGAGTCCGAGCCCCGCATCGGGCTCTGTGCTGACCGCTCAGAGCCTGGAGCCCGTTTCAGATTCTGTGTCTCCCTCTCTCTCTGCCCCTCCCCTGTTCATGCTCTGTCTCTCTCTGTCTCAAAAATAAATAAACGATAAAAAAATTAAAAAAAAAACAACTTGAAAGATAAGATTTGGGTCAAACAAAGAAGTGCACTCTTTTATAGCTTGGGGTCCAGCCCACTTGCTGGAACAGCTTATGAAAGTTTAATCAAACTTGGTGCCCTTGGAACTCTGTGCATAGGAAATCCCTGCCTAGCCTACGGAGCCCCTTTACCCATTAGCACTTGCAAGGCTCTGTCTCCCCAGGGTACTCTCTGGTTCCCTCTCAGCCCCTTTCAAGAACCCCTGACAGCAAAAATAAGCTGGAACATGTGAAAAATAATAAGCAAAAATAAGCATGGAACAGTTCTTAAAAAGCCTGGAGCAGGCTTGAGGTTAAGAGAAGAAGCAAATTTAAAGAAGCAGAGTGCAGTCACTCTTGTTCCTTGTAGCCTTATTTTGTCGGGTTTGTTTTGCTTACAAATAGAAAGTTAAAACGTGCTATCATCTGAGGAAGATTTTTATCAGTGACATATTCAGCGCTCATCTTTCCTGGGCCACCCCAGGCAGCAGCTCAGAGAACAGCACCCTATGTAGTCCCCAGGAGGGAGTATCTGGCTCAGTATTTGACACACCTGCAAAGTTCACGCCCTGTGATACCAGTGGCTAGTTTCTGAGCACCCACCATCTGCCACAACATGCCAACCACAGTGCTTGAGGCACCCGGCCGTGCGGGGGTTGAACAGGGAATGTTCTGCTCTCTCATTTCAGCTCCTATCATAAGTGTGTCCTTTCTGTGGCCCATTCGGTGCCACATTTTTTTGTTGTTATTGTTGCTATTGCATTTTTGTGCTTTTTCTTGGTGTTTTCAGTGTTTAAAAAGTCCCCAAGCGTAGTGCTGAAGTGCTATCTTAGTGTTCTTACATGCAAGAAGGCTGTGATGTGCCGTATGGAGGAAATGTACGTGTTAGATGGGCTTCATTCCGGATGGGTTAGAGCACTGCTGGCTGTGAGTTCAATGTTAATGAATCAACAATATATATTAAATAGGGTGTCTTTAAACAAACACACACATAGAACAAGGTTTTGTGTTGATTGGTTGCTGAAAATGTTGTGACCAGAGGCTTGTAGGAACCTAACACTGTATTTCCTGAAGAGCGATGGTCCACATTCACTAATTCAGTGCTGGCAGCAGCTTCATAGTGCCTCAGGACCACGGTTACAAGACTCAGCGTATTCGTCTCCATTTTGCTCTAGAGAGAAGCAAAACAACATTCTGTCCTTTTGGTGGAAGAGAAAACCGCAAGCCGATGTCCAAGTACAGTGCAAGCTGGTATTAGCAGAAGCACAGAGCAGCCATGTCCCAAGCCTGGACTGGTTTCACCTCACTTTCTATAATGTTTCTAGTGTTTCCTCCAGTGATTTCCTTCTGCATAGGGTTCTCCAGAGTTGAGTCTCAAGCTCTTTTAAACAGATCCACCTGCCTTAACAGAAAAATAACAGAACAGTTGGATTGCTGGCCTCCTAATGGTATTCTTACGGTGTTCTTAGAAGAGGGATACAAATATTTTTTAAGGAGAGAAAGTCATCATCTAAAAATTGGTTTATAGGAGCACCCGGGTGACTCAGGCGTCCAACTCTTGATTTCAGCTCAGGTCGTGATCTCATCATTCGTGGGATCGAGCCCCGCATTGGGCTCTGTGCTGACAATGCAGAGCCTGCTTGGATTCTCTGTCTCCCTCTTTCTCTGTGCCTCTCCATTCTTCATGCACATGTGCTCTCTCTCTCTCTCTCTCTCTCTCTCTCTCAAAAAAAATAAATAAACTTAAAATATTTGGTTTACACACAATATATGCCTGATTCCCAAACCAAAAAACACACACACATTCATCATATGACGTAGAGAAGGGAAAAAGAACGAACATTTAATTCTCAAAACATCCTTAGAGATGTTCTTGTCTCCTTTTACAGAGGAGGAAACTGCAGCTCAGGGAGATTCGGATGGTCCCTAAATCCACACCAGCAATGGCACGCAGAGATGGGCCATCTGACTCCACGCCCCTGGTGTTCCCATTTTTCCACAGGAATCACCCTTCAACACTGGCCTTCAGGACCAGAAGGGAGCCCGGCCTGACAGAGTGCAGATATGACTCCTGACAGACAGCACCAGCAGGAGGGAGCCGACCAAGCAGTTAGCCACCTTGAGCCTGATAGCAACAAGTTCACAGTAAAGACTTCTCGACCTGATTGTTGGTCGTCATCTTCCTCTGTGTCTAATTTTTCCTCATTTTCCGGGTTTTGTGTGTTCACATCACCACTGAATAACATTGGGACTTGGTCACCAAAACCTTTCTCCTTATTCTTCCCTCTCCAAGATGCTCTCTTCTCTCCTTGCCATATATATTTTTACATCATGATGCAGTCTTTCAAAATCACCCTCTGTAATTTCAATAACTTTTAGCTTCCTGGATACTCCAACTCCCTCCTCTCTGCCTTTTCTACCACCTTCCTTTCCTTCCATAAAGTGCTGGCTCCAGGCGGCTGAAATGGGGGTGATTTCTCTCCATTTTCACATCAGGACATACTCCGCGTTTGTTTTAAAACACACAAGAAAACGGATTTCTAAATTATTTAGGAGGAAAGTTGATGATTTCATTTTAAAATAAAATATAGGTGAGGCTCACTTTGAGAACTCAGACTCTGAACCTCAGCTAAGTGTGTGGCTTTCCCCGTGAGACACTCCCAGATGCATCCACATCCATTTCTGCTCTGCAGCGCACACCCGGTGAGGAGGGCAATGACCTTCGGGAACCTCTGCAATTAGTTATTTACCAAAAAGTAAACATTTTGTATGGAAAACTGCATAATACCTAATTCAGAATTTGTCCATTATCATAATTGTCATGTTTTAATAAATCTTACTCCTTTTCCTTTTATAAAAGCAGAATGCTCACATACTTCAAACAGGTGCCAAGCTTAAAACTTACCCTTTAAGACAGAAACAATTTCCCCGTATCTGTCTCCATCATTACGTATTTCACACACAATCCTGTTTGCACCATGCAATGTAATTTTATATATGGCTGCTCATTTCTTTTTGCTTTTAGTGATTTTATCTTACACTTCTCTTTTGGCTTCACTGTCCTTTATCCAACTCCAGATTATAAGATTAGAAGTGAACATTTTTTCTGGCCTTGCCCTGGAACACGGCCAACGCTCAAAAATAGCAAACATGAGAGGCGCCTGGGTGGCTCAGTCATCAAGCGTCTGACTTCAGCTCAGGTCACAAGCTCACAGTTCATGAGTTCCAGCCCCATAGCTCAGAGCCTGCTTTGGATCCTCTCCCTACCTCTCTCTCTCTCTGCCCCTCCCCCACTCATGCGCCCTCTCGCGCTCTCGCTCTCTCTCAAAAATGAATAGACATGGGGCACCTGGGTGGCTCAACCGGTTGAGCGTCTGACTTCGGCTCAGGTCATGATCTCACGACTCATGACTTCACACCCCGCATCCGGCTCTGGGCTGACAGATCAGAGCCTGGAGCCTGCTTTGGATTCTATCTGTCTCTCTGTGCCCCTCACCCCCTCTCAAATATGAAGAAACATTAAAAAAATTTTTTAATGAATAAACATGTTTTAAAAATAAAAAACAATAAACATGAACAGACACGGTCCACCCCTTGTAAGGTTGGGTTTGTACCACGATTCTTAGCCATTCTGGAACACAGCTGCACAGGCACGGGCAGCCGCGTGCCGGGTGAGGGGTCCTCTCTTGAGGGTGTGGCCGTGGAGTCGCAGAAAACAGGCAACCGGAGTCGCTGGTCCCGTCTCAGGTCATCCGACGGTGCCGCTGAATGGACAGACTGCGACAGGCCCAAATCCCGCACCGTGGAAAAGACCCGGGGCTTTCTTTCCCTCCGCCACCACGTGAACAGCAGTCACACAGTGTCAGCTTTAAAAATGTCAGAGCTTGCCCTGTGCTGTTGTAAGACCTGATCTTGTCCTGGACGTTGAGTCCGTTCTCTTGGAAGATGCAGAGGGGCCCTGCAAGGGTGGGGTCAGAAGACGACGGCCGCGAGCGAGGTGTGAGGGTCGCACCTGCCCCTCGCCGGACCCTCCCTTCTTCTCACGGCACTTCGGGCCCCCGGGACACCCACACTCCATTTCCTGGGCCCGTCCCGGCAACTCCACTCTGCGTCCAGTGGGTCGAAATAAGGCGGGGCCTCCCGGAGCTGCCTGCCGTCACAGACCTGTCCTATCTGCGGGGGAAACCGGGAAAGAGCCGGTCTTTGGGTCACTACCCCTGCACGGCAGGGGGCGGCCGGGGCATGCGCGGCGGGGCGCCCGTGCTAACAAGGACGCTTGCACGTTCAGCCGACGCACTGTATCTCCTCTGGTGATAAAAACTCGGGGGCAGGGAAGGGGTGGAGGAAGGCCTAGCTGGTTCCATGGGGCAGAAGGACCAAAAAAGCCCTAGGAATCGCGGAGTGCTCTGACCTACCCCAAGAGGTTCCCAGGTCCGCCTCCACGGTTGCTTTTGCTGTCTACGCCCCTCACTTCCCTGGCGGGTGGACTCTGCTCCGGGCCTCGCCCTGAGCTTTCACTGCGCCAGGGAGGCCGGACATAGATCAGGGGTGCCCGCCACCGCCGGGCTGCACTGCCGGGCTCCCTCTCTGTGGGAGCCATCACTGCGATGCTAAAGGCCACTCACAGGTGAGCCACTGAAAGGAGTCCTCGACGCCTGCTAACCCAAAAGAAGGGAAACAACACACTCCATGCCACTCAAGGGGAGCAAGTACGGAATGCCTAGAAACCAACACGTCAGGAAAACTTCACCTCATGAGCAAAAGAGAACATTCGGGTCAAGAAAAATTGCTGCAAATCTCTGAAATGCTAAATGTTCCAGTTTTCTCTAAGAGACCCATTCCAAATATAGATTGGAACATTTCAAAAGGAATGGTTTGTGTCAAAAGACATGCATTTGGGGATGCCTGGCTGGCTCAGGGTTGGGCACACGGATCTTGATCTCAGGGTCGTGAGTTCAAGCCCCACTTTGGGTGTGGAGCTCACTTAAAAAAAAAAGAAAGAAAGACAGTCATATTTTTTCAGATAACAAACAATAAAAAGGACGGATGCCCAACTATGATCGATTTGGCCTTGGAATAATTGTCATCGACATTCTTATTACCAAGCTTTCATCTGTAAAGAAGGTCACGGGTCACATGATTATCAGGTATGTGGGGCCAGGATCTAAGCCGGAGGACTGGGGACATCCCATCACAAAGGAGGTGGATCCATCGCAGAGAAGAGCCCCACGTCTGGTCCAACAGAGGTATGGGCGATAAATGCCTTCCCTATGCAAGCAGCCGACCCAGCCCGATGCAGAGTGAGGCCACGATGGATGGAACAAAACACGTGTAGTTTAGGAATGTTTCCATTCTCAGGGGCTCAGATTAAAAAAAAAAAAAAAAAAAAAAGGCACGATGCACTGACTGTATCACTGGAAGACAGTCATTACGATGTCCTGTGTATACAGCGAGTCTAAATCACAATGTCTAATCTCTGTAGACACCCTCCCCAAGCATTCAGACACAAAACTTACAAATATACTTATTTCACCCCTGCCTAATGATTTTAAAGAACAAATTTTCATTTAGAAAGCCCAAAACTCAATACTCACATAATTCTCTTCAGAGAATACAAATTTGGAGAATACTTAAAAATAAAGAACACTGTCCTATCCAAAATCTTCCCACACTTCTTTGACAACAGATATCGTTCGCTAGGGTTGGGCGAATTACATAAGCTGTTTTCACTTCTGACCCATCTTGGAGGAAGGACAGGAGGAACAACGTGCTCCCTGCTTAAAGCAGCAACTGAAACGCGGTCCTGCATTGTTTCCTCCTCTGACTCAGGGGCTGCGGGGCTCAGGGCCTCACTAGATGCTGTGTGCCCCGCAGGCCCGAGTTTGCACAGCTGCAGATCCCTAGCATGACCAAAAGGAGACCACGTCCCAAGGAAACACCAGCGTACAAGTAATGGCGTGTAATGCAAATGTTTGGTTTGCGCCTGGCTCCGGCCTGCTTCCCCAAAGGCCAAAGATCAAACTGCAAACCCTCAACTCCACATATGCCATTAGCAATACATTTCCAGAGGTTTCAGACCAGACTTCTTGCTTTTTCATTTAAATTTGAGACTTAGGATGTTTATGGTACCATAATACAAAGTTTTAGTCTTGTGAAATTTTACCATTTTCGGAAGTATCCCTTTGAAGTATTTTTTATGTGTATTTATTTATTCTGAGAGAGAGAAAGAGACAGTACCAGCAGGGGAAAAGCAGACAGAGAGAGAAAGAGAGAGAGAGAGAGAGAGAGAGAGAGAGACCATGAGCAGGGGGGAGGGACAGAGAGACAGAATCCCAAGCAGGCCCGCCCTGTCAGCACAGAGCCTGACCAGGGGCTCGAACTCACACACTGTGAGATCACAAGCTGAGCCGAAATCAAGAGTCAGACGCTCAACCTCTGAGCTTCCCAGGCGCCCCATTTTGAAGTATTAAAATTATATGTTCAACGCAATAGTGGGGTTGGCTCAACGCAATGCCAAGAGAGAACATGACACGTTTGTGGTAGGAAACACGTTCACACCTTCCACTATCCGAAGTGCAGAGCCCACGCTGTGTCAGCGGTCATGCCACAGATGTCCTGAGCCACAGAAACTACCTGGTCAGAATCAACTGCTTGGCCAGCTAATTTCTGACTGAACACAGAATGGGAGCCCTCTAAGCAGAAAACTTAGTTTCAAAACATGATATTTCTTTAGACGTTTTGGGAGTTTTTCTATGACCACAAGATTAGGAAAACTTACTTATTCCAGGTTACCTTGTTAGGTACGATCATATTTCTTGATACTCCTGATAATTGTTTTTATTTTGAAGTTTATTCATTTTGAAAGAGAGAGCATTCGTGCGCACGGGTGGGGGAGGGGCAGAGAGAGGGAGAGAGAGAGACAGAGAGAGAGAGAGAAAATCCCAAGGAGGCTCCACACTATCACCGCAGAGCCCAACGCACGGCTCAAACTGAATGGTGAGATCACAACCTGAGTCAAAACCAAGAGTCAGACACTCAATCGACTGAGCCCCCCAGGCGCCACCCCCGCCACTGGATCATTTTCTTCAGACCCATCTTTGTAAGGTGTAACTTTACACAGCACTATTTTCTTCTCTCCTACTTATTAGAAAACCAAAAAAGCAGAAATTTTTCTGATCACACACATAGTTTTGGAGAACCCACCGGGAACGCCACCCCCTCAGCTGTCATTGCACGTTGTTTCTATGAAACTGTCCCTTCCCCTTTATTTATTGAACAACTCCCAAGCAAAAAGGAAAACAAAAACAAAAGTGCTGTGCTCCTTGCATTTTTCTTAAGTCAAACCAAACTGGCAGCAGCATGAAGAGCCCACGTACAAAGCAGTCAGTGAAACTTACAGGAAGCCACTCAAAATATCATCAGGGCAAGTCCACCTGTGATTCAAGTTCTTCAGAACAAATAACCGGAGAAACTGAACAAACATCCCCTCCTCTTCTACCTTCAGAAAGAAAAACAGAAGGAGACTTAGCCCCCGTGTCGCAAACGCGCCCGACCCAGTGGTCGCAGGACACGGAGCCGCCACCAGAAAGCTTCTGTGTGTGTGTGTGTGGCCACCCTGCCTCCATCCGCACTCTGCTTTGCAGCTTGAGAGCAGAGTGTTTCTCATTTTGATAGAAAAAGCTCTTCCGGGAATTTTCTGTACCGGGTCCGTCAGTCCAAAGGACACAACCAAGTCCATATTGGGCCCCCACAGAACTCGGCCCTGGCTGGATATCAGCTCTCATTAATGCTGGTTTTAGAGCCGACTCTTGGACGTTACGGAGCATACACACTGATTTTAAAACCGTGTTGAAGAAATTCATCTTCGCAATGACCATGCTGCTCACCACGGTGACTCTTCCTCCCTGCCCCTCGACGCCGGGACTCAGACGCCGGGCACACTGCCACACGTGGCGTGGGGGCCACGGAGAACGCACTGTGACTCCAGCAGACGCCGGTGAGCTGCTCCCCGTGAGGACGCCCACCTGCACCCCACGACCACCTCAGTGTGGGAGAGCACATCACCGACAAAGGTGCTTCCACTCATTTTGATCGTCACCTATCCAACAGGAGAAAAACAATTCCGTTTCCTTTTCTTTGACTACAGTTGCCTCCTGGAGCATTTGCTCGCGAAGACCAAGTCCCCCACGGGCACCCCAAGGGCTCTCTGGCTCCCGGTCCTCAGTGAGCATCACTCTGGGCCGCAGGGGGCTGCCCAGGATCTGAAGGATCAGCCAGGACGGTCGCAGGGTAGGGCCACCCCCACAGGCTCCAGAGAGCCTCTGACCTGGACAAGGGCATGGGGCTCAAAAAATCAGTCCGCGAAGACACTGCCCACTTTCACACCAGGGGGAGTGTGAGGTCGGCACGGAGGAGGGTGCCTCCGCCTGCAATTGCCAGGAGACGCAACGGTGCAAACATGTGACCCCCTCCCCTTCAGTTCCCTGCAAGCGTGTCAGGATGGATTGTTGTATCCCGACTGATGGTCGCGGGATGTGATGGCATAGGGATTTTTTTGAATGGCATGTTCTGATAGGAGGAAAATATTCTCGATATTTGGGTCTTAGGGGCGCCTGGGGGGGGCTCAGTCAGTTGCGCATCTGACTCTTGATTTGGGCTCAGGTTGTGATCCCCAGGTCATGGGATGGAACCCTGAGTTGGGCTCCATGTTGGGTATGGAGCCTGCTTGGGATTCTCTCTCCCCCTCAGGCCCTCTCCCCTGTTTGTGCGCGCGCTCTCTCTCAAAATAAATAAAATAAAACGAAATAAAATAAAACAAAATAAAACAAAACAAAACAAATATTTGAGTTTTAGTTAAATGAGTATGTATTTAACTTAACTTAAAACAACAATACAATACCCAAGGCCAAGCACCCATATCCCATTGACTTTTTAATCCCTCAAAGGGAACTCTTTTACATTATAAAAACTTTCTTGAAAACTTTAATCTCTGAGCATCCAGAACTTGAACCTCCCCTGCCCCACACCCTCCACGACCTCCTCCTCCAGAAACAGGCCCCCGGGGCTTCCTGTGTCTCCCTCCGGACCACGGGACCCCCGTGTCTCTAGGGGAAAGAGCTGGGGCTCAGTGGGCCTGTCTGAGGCAGCCCCTCCCTCTGCCCTTCCTGCAGCCCCGCGAGCAGACACCCACTTTCCAGGCCAACGGCGCCGACTGACTGCAGAGAAGCCGCTCCTGCACCTCCCGCTGCGGAAGGAAACACACAGGCCGCTGTGCTTGCTCTGCGGCAAACCTAGGTTTCTCATTCCCAGATCCCAGGGTTTCTCATTCCCAGATCCTAGGCTACACAACGACAAAATAGGTTTCAAATAAACAATAAAAGAGAAGGAAAAAGGAACTATTTCCCATCTTAAGAGGATTATGTAAAAAATCAGTCTTTAAAATGTTGACTTTCAGAACTTCAGCCACAGCAAAACTGGAAACCAAACACATCCTGTTTCCACACAGTCCCCAAGCCTGACGGTGCCACCTGCAAGAGAGGGGCTGCCTGACTCCACGGGTCAGAAGCCTCGGAGGTCCCTGGGTGTGCGCCTGCGGGGGGTGGGGGGTGGGGCCGCCACCCCCCCCCCCCCCCCCCCCCCCCCCCCCCCCCCCCCCGTTGGCCCCGACCGCCCAGAATTCCAGGTCTTCCCCCTGCCCAACACCTGGGAAACCCTTCAGGTTCCGCATGGCCTTCAGGGCCCGGCGCTCGGCGCTGGCATCCTGGTCAGGGCGGCCTCGGCTGGGCTGACCCCCGCCTGCACCCCCGAGGCCCCGTGGGCCTGTGTTCTCGGGGGCAGGAGCGCAGGTCGGTCTCGCAGTTCGTCCTTCCTGCCCAGCCCCCCCCCGGGGCGCCCCCTTCACGGCCCAGTCCTCACGGCCTACCCTCCACCACTTTCTCCCCTTTCCAAAGTAATGGAGAATCATCACCGAAGACAGAAAAACAAGAGAAAACAGAATCGCCTGAGCCTACCTCCCAACCCTGCGGTGTGTGATTTGTACCCCTGCCCGTGAGTTCTGCACGGACCGGAACTTTCTGTGGCTCCCACGTGCCTGCGCGAGCGTCTGCCCTCGGGATTCCGGCTGGTGGAGTTCGTCCCTTCAAAGCCGTGCCCGTCCAGGTTCCAACTTTGACCAATTCTTGGGAGCTGCAGACACCGGTGAATTCATGAACAGCGAGGCCCATGCGGCTGCTGGCCTGCTGTCCCCGCACAAAAGGCACAAACGCCCTTCTGCCTCTTGTCTCATGGGCCCTCACCATGTCTGAGGCATTTTAAAATCCAGTTCTATCATCAGAGTGATTCAGTACACCCACACTACAGAAGGCACTAACTCGGCAGGCAGCCTTGGCCACGGCGGGGGGGGCCCTCCCGGCTTGGGGTCGGTCAGAGCTGATGGAGGCCCCGGGTCAGGGCCCAGCTGAACGAGAGGCACTGAGCAGATCATGTTCACAGACCCGCAGCAACTCAAGGTGTGGGGACAGGAAGGACTGCAGAGAAACACGGCCTTTTCTGACCCACGGAGGCCAGCTGGCCGGGAGATCACCTGCAGACGGGCCTCCAAAGTCACCAACTACAAGAACGAAGCTCGTAGGTGATCATCAGGGATGGGGGCTAGAGGGACCCCTGAGAGACTCACGGGTCCGGAAGACACTGCCAGGCTGCCATGTCCCTTGGAAAAACACGTCCGCCCACGCTGGCCAGGACCGCCACAGGGAAGCTGTGTGAGCCGGGGGTGGGGAGACTCTGGCTCCTGGGAAGACCTGGTGAGGCTGATAGCTGCAAAAGCACACCGACCCTCGCCTCACACAGGAGCCAGGCACAGAGAAGGAGCACCCCGGCAGCACATGCCCCCGGCCCCCCCTCGGCAACACGGCTCCCCCGGGCCCAGAGCAGTGTCCTGCCCCTGCTTGGCAGCCAGGGTGTCCCCTTAGTTTAGTCACCTCTCCAATAACTTTCTGCACAAAGTCCCACACTGTCAATGCTTCACTGAAGATTTAGATAATTGTATTTTTTAGTTTTATTTTTTATTTTTTTTGAGAAAGAGAGAGAGAACAAGGAGGGGAGGGGCAGAGAGAGAAAGAGAAAGAGAGAGAGAGAGAGAAAGAACCCCAAGCAGGTTCCGCACTGTCCGCGCAGAGCCCGATGCGGGCTCCATCCGAGGAACCATGAGATCATGACCTGAGCCAAAATCAAGAGTCAGGCACTCAACCGACCTAGCCACCCAGGCGTCCCTAAGATTTAGATAATTCTAAAAGCATCACATACTAGAAGCATCATCCTGGGTAAAGGACAAATGTAAAATGTCACTCCCAAAGTGCAATAACCTCCCTCAAAATCAGCATCCCCTGGAGAGGATTCCCGACGAGTGTAACTCAGGTCTGAGGCTCCCTGTCTGCTCTGTGGCCGAAGGGCTGGAGGTCACGGTGGTGGCGCTCCTGGTGCTAGGGGAAGGGGGGAGGGGGCTCACCGCACCCGGGGGCCCGCTCTGACAGCATGAACGCAGGCAATCGGGACAGCCCCTCCGCAGCTGGGGCCACCCAGGCGCCCCGTGCACACTCACACCCAAGCTCCCCGTGCACACTCACACCTGTCTGCACTCTGCCGGGGATGCGCCAGCTCCAGCGGCCAACGTGTCTGGAACCCACCACCTCCACACCAGGCGGCTCCCGGTTGGCCAGGCGGCTTTTGCACTTCCGATAACCTATTCTCCACGGGGCAACGAAACTGCCACGTCAACCACCACCAGGGAGCCACGGCTCCCACCACCAGGGCCCGGGTCCTGGCAAGGCCGACAAGACCCCGCCTGCGCCACGACTGCCTTGAACAGAGGCTCTTCTCCCAGCAGGTGCACCGTGGGCAGCCGGGCGGGAACACGATGCAGGGGTGAAGTCCCGGGTCTGAGCTCGCCACGAGGGGGCAGGGGATCCGTGGGGGAGGAGTGTCCCGTGGGGACCCCCACGCTGCAACCCTACGGGGTTAGGAACCTGAGAGCCTGGGACTAAGGGCGTTGTGCACCTGCTGCGCAGACCCACCCACGGCTTCCCGAAGCTGCTCTCCCTCCCTGGATGTTTTGCAGTGGGGAAGAGGGAGAAAAAGCCGACTGAGTTCTAAGAGCTGGGTGGCCAAGGGAGGGCTAGGGAGGGGCCGCGGGGACACGCACATGACCTACAAGTGGGGGTCCCGGTGTCAGCACAATGTGGGCTGGCCAGACACAGGAAGAAACAGCTTTGGGAAGATGACTTCTTCCAAGCCCCCACCCCCCTCTGCCTTCTGCATTCCTCCTGCCCGGCTTGGACTCCTGCAACCCCAGAACGACCCACCTGGCTTCACCCTAGCCCCTTGGCCTGGTGCTCTGGGTCCAGGAACCCTGAAGCTGGGTGTTTATGGGTCTTTTGGGAGAAGCGGACCCCAGCTCACAAGGCATTCCCAAGGGCCTGACCAAAGACAGACTCAGAACTCTGCAGCTGTACCCAGCCTGGCTCTGGCAGACGCCGTGGTCCAGAACCCTCGGGTGGGGCACCTCCTCCCACAAGTCTGCCCCCAACTTCAAACCATCCCCTTCCTCCTCCTTTACACAATGGACCCCGCCTGGCCCTAGCCCAGAGCTTCGGCTTCTTTATGGGGCTGGTCACCAGAGCCCAGCCAGAGCAGACGCCTGGGGCCTGCAGCCCCACAACCGTCCTCAGGGAGGGGAGGGGGCTGGAGACTGAGTTCATGACCCATCACGCCTCCTCCACAAAGATCCCCAAAGTGCGGGGTGCGGGGATCTCCTGGGTTGGCGAACGCACCCACGTCCCGGCAGGGTGGCCCGCTCCCAACTCCACGGGGACAGAAGATCCTACGCTCAGGACCCGCTGGGACCTTACCCCGTATGGCTCTTCATCTGGCCATTCCCCTGTGTCCTGTCACATCCTTTATGACACGGTAAGCCACTCAGCGTAAGCAAGAGTGTCCCTGCCCTAGCAAATGATGGAACCCCAATTCGCAGCCGGTCGGTCACAAGTACGGGGGACAACCTGGGACGCCCCCCTTGTGCCTGAGGGTCTGTGTGTGGGGTCTGCACAAATCCCAATGGTCCGCGTGAGTTCCGAAGTGAACTGAAAGACTCCCGGCTGGTCAGAGAGCTGCAGGATTGGTTGGTGGGGTGCGTCCCACACATCTGATGTCGGCAGAGCTGTGAGTGGCTTTTGCTTTAAGTGCTGGGGTCCACAACTCTGCCCTCCGTCACTGCCGCCCCTGAGTGCATGGAGCTGGTCCCGTGTCTACTTCTCCTCAGCTCAGGCTGGGAGCCTTACCACCCTCCTGCCCTCCTGCCCCCCTCTATGTCCCCCGCAAGGCCGGGGGCCTGCATCCACCAACACCACCTGCCGCACCCGAGGCCAGAGCTGACCGCGTCACCTGCACTGCCCAGCAGGTGGCTGTCCCAGCTCAGCTCCAGGCTTCAGGGGGCTCCAGGGCCCCTACCTCCCAAGCCCCTCAGACTCAGAACTGGAGCCTCCGCTGCACTTGCAGGAGGCCTTGCGCCTCCCCACCGGGTCCTGGGCAGACAGATGCCTAGTGGGGCCCCTCCCTGGCCTCCCCGGTCTCAACCAAGGGCCCCTCTGCCCTCCCAGGCACAGGAAACCTGCTGTGTCATCTGTTCTGTCACACCCGGCACCCAATCTAGCCACAGGTCCTGCTTCAAAGTTCATCCTGGATGGCCAGCTGCAGAATCTAGGGCACGAGAACCCCCAGAGTCGCACTGTCCGATGAGGCAGGCTGCTTTACCAGTGCTGTTTGAGTTCCAGTTAACTCAATAGGATACAACTTAAAGTTCAGTTCCTCAGGGACAGTAGCCGTATTCCAAGTGTCCAGAGACAACATACGGACAGGGGCTGCCTGGCTGGACACAGAACATTCCTGTGGTGCAGAAAGTCTACAATGGACGGGGTGTTCCAGAAGTCACATCTCCAGCCTTTTCAAAGTAAATTTCAATTCAAAAAATAGGGAACCTAGGGGCACCCGGAGGGCTCAGTTGGCTAAGCATCAGACTCTTGGTTTTGGCTCAGATCATGATCTCATGGTTCATGGATCTGGCCCAACGTCATTCTCTGTGCTGACAGCGGAGCCTGGTTGGGATTGTCTCTCTCTCCCTCTGCCCCTCCCCTGCTCTCTCTCAAAATTAAAAAAAAAAAAAAAAAAAAAGCATTTAAAAAAATAGGAACCGGGGTGCCTGGGTGGCTCAGTCAGTTGAGCATCCGACTTCAGCTCAGGTCATGATTTCGTGGTTTGTGGGTTCCAGCCCCGCGTCGGGCTCTGTGCTGACAGCTCAGAGCCTGGAGCCTGCTTCAGATTCTGTGTCTCCTTCTCTCTCTGCCCATCCCCCACTTGTGCTCTGTCTCTCTCTGCCTCTCAAAAATAAATAAATGTAAAAAAAAAAATTAAAAAAAATAGGAACCTGGGAACTAACAGATTTAAGAAGCATCAACTAATTGCAATATCTGAACCTTTTTTGGATCTCATTCTGGTAAACAAACTTCTTAAAAAGCCTCATGGGCATCCCTGTTCATGTTCCTGACCTTACGGGGTAAGCTCTTGGGTTTTCCTGAGAAATGGATGAGGTCAGCGGGGGGTCTTTCAGATATGACCTTTATGACGTTGAGGTATGTCCCATCTATCCCTGCTTTGTTGAGGGTTTTTATCAAGAAACGATGCTGTATTTTGCCAAATGCTTTTTCTGCATCTATTGACAGGATCAGATGGTTCTTACCCTTTCTTGTATTAATGTGGTGTATCACATTGATTGATTTGTGAATAGTGAACCAGCCGTGCAGCCCAGGAATAAATCCCACTTAACATGGAGAATTATTATTTTAATGTGTTCAATTCGATTTGCTCCAATCTCGTTGAGAAATTTTGCATCCATGTCCAGGGGTATTGGCCTATAGTTCTCCTTTTGAGTGGGGTATTTGTCTGGTTTTGGAATCACGGTAATGCTGGCCTCACAGAATGAGTTTGGAAGTTTTCCTTCCATTTCTTTTTTTGGGACAGTTTGAGAAGAATAGGTATTAACTCTTCTTTAAATGTTTGGTAGAATTCCCCTGGGAAGCGGTCTGGCCCAGGACTCCCGTTTTTTGGGAGATTTTTGATAACTGATTCCATTTCTTTGCTGTTTACGGGCCTGTTCAAATTTTCTATTTCTTCCTGCTTCAATTCTGGTTGTTTATATGTTTCTAGGAATTTGTCCATTTCTTCCAGATTGCCCAGTTTGTTGGCACATAATTTTTCATAGTATTCTCTCATACTACTATGAATATAATACTATGAATAGGGAATTGGAGTATTTCTGTGGTGTTGGTTGTGATCTCTCCTCTTTAATTTGTAATTTTATCTATTTTGGTCCTCTGTCTTTTCTCTTTGTTAAGTCTAGCCAGCAAATCTAGAATTTTCTTTATTCTTTCAAAGAGCCAGCATTAGTGTAGTTGACTTGTTCTGTTTTTTGTTGTTGTTGTTTCTGTATCATTTGTTTCTGCTCTAATCTTTATTATTTCCCTTCTTCTGCTGGCTTAGGCTTTCTTTGCTGCTCCTTTTCTAGTTCCTTTAGGTAGGAACTAGAAAGGGTAGTTGTGTATTTGGGATCTTTCTTGCTTCTTGAGATCGGCCTGCATTGCAATGTATTTTCCTCTTAGGACTGCCTTTGCTGCATCCAAAGTGTTTGCACTGTCATGTTCTCACTTTCATTTGTTTCCATGTATTCTTTTATTTCTTCTTTAATTTCCTGGTTAACCTATTCATTCTTTAGTAGGATGTTCTTTAACCTCCATGTATTTGAGGGCTTTCCAGTAATATATAATGAAACCTTATTCAGCAATCTAAAGGAATGACATCGTGCCATTTACAACAATGTGGATGGAACTGGAGTGTATTATGCTAAGCAAAATTAGTCAGAGAAAGACAAGTATCATGATTTCACTCATATGTGGAATTTGAGAAACACAACAGATGAACATAGGGGAAGGGAAGGAAAAATAAGATAAAAAAGAGAGGGAGGAAAACCACAAGAGACTCTTAACCACAGAGAACGAACGGAGGGTGGCTGGCGGGGAGGCGGGTGGGGGAGGGGCCGGATGGGCGACGGGCACTGAGGAGGGCGAGGCTGGGATGAGCGCCGGGTGTGGCACGTAAGTGACGAATCACCGGAGTCTACTCCTGAGACCAATACCGCACTGTGTGTTTACTGACTTGAATTTAAATAAATAACGTAGTCTTAAAAAAAAAAGCCTCCTAGGAAGTAACCACGTGTGGAGATTTCACATTAATTAGCTTGACTGCGGTAATCATTTCACTGTGAAAGTCGCAGGCGAAATGTTATGATGTCTGGGGTTCGCTTCAGAGCAGGTCAGGGTGAGGGAGGGACACGGGAGTGGGGAGGTGGTGGGTACCAGTGACCAGGAGTCGTTAACAGTTAAAGCTGCTGGCGGGAAGGTGCGGACCCGCTGAACTATTCTACTTATCCGAGTGTCAGATGACAAACAGCAATGGATGGTAAAATATACAGAGCTAAGTAAACACAGCGGGAACCCTGTGCAACCGCTTCTCGTTCCCTCCACGCCCCACCCCTCCCCACCTGGGTCCCTGTAACAAGCGCATCACCCACCTCTGCACCCCTTGGTCCTCCCCATTTTCCAATCACAAAGAAAGATTGTTCCAAATAAAAATGTGCATCGACACAGTGCTGTCCTTCTGAGAGTTCTACGAACACCTCCCTTCTGTCAGAGCCAGTGCAGAAACTCCTCCACACCCCAGCCGGTGGCTTCTAGACATGGCCTTTGGAGGGCCCCTCTGGGGGGCCAGAAGCTTTAAGTACTTCACCGGTGAGGGAAGGGAAAGGACAGTCCCTGCCGGGAGTTAGCATCCCTACAATGCTGGAAGAGGACACACTGGGGGGAGCCCTTCCTGCCAGCCGTGTCTGGTCTTATGTAGGTCCCTACACCTGCTGTGGGTGACCCTGAGCCTCAAGCCCAGGAAGGGACCACAGAAATCCCAGGGCTGTGCAGAAGGTACGGATCTCGGGGCGCCTGGGTGGCGCAGTCGGTTAAGCGTCCGACTTCAGCCAGGTCACGATCTCGCGGTCTGTGAGTTCGAGCCCCGCGTCAGGCTCTGGGCTGATGGCTCGGAGCCTGGAGCCTGTTTCCGATTCTGTGTCTCCCTCTCTCTCTGCCCCTCCCCCGTTCATGCTCTGTCTCTCTCTGTCCCAAAAATAAATTAAAAAAAAAAACGTCGAAAAAAAAAAAAAAAAAAAAAAAAAAGAAGGTACGGATCTCGAACAGAAAGGCTGCACTTGGGGAAGCTGAGGAGACGCACTCCAGAGCGTCCCCGCAAACCTTTTCATATAGCTGCAAGAGGCACTGAAGGGGTAAAACAGAGGGGCCACGGGCTCTTGAGGCCAGACTCGAGGTGCGTCCCAAGCCCTAGAGCTGATTCGGATCCAGCAGGACGGGGGGCCCCACCTCACCAGTGCCACGGAGCAGAGCAGGACGCCTCGCTTTGAGACCCACTCAAAGTCTCAAGGTTGGATGGGCTCTCTTGGGACGGAGAGACCGGATGAGGAAAAGGAAGGCAGACTCTTAGAAGGGTGGCGAGTCGACAGTGTTACCCAGGCCCAACGAGAAAACCTGGGGAGTTTTAAAAAGGATGCACTGGGGAGAAACCGTTCAAGTTGAGAACTGTGTCACCCCCCACTTTGTCATTTCATTAGGGGATGGTTTCATGGGTACTTTAATGGACTTCCCAACGCAGCAGTGGCCACCAGTGGAGCTGGTGCCCTGTCAGCTCCGGGCGACCGGGGTCCCAAGGCCTGGAAGAGAGCTGCCCAGGGTGGGGGCCAAGTTCACTCTTCTTGGCCCGAAGGGTGTTCATCTGATGCGCTTACCTTGGTGTCTGTGGGTTGGGACACATTATATGTTAAAATGTTGCCGAGCTAACATGGTTTCCCCTTCAAGGGAAACAGCAGATGAGTCCCAGCTGCCTCTCAGACTCCATGTTCCTAAAACAAGGTGCGCAATTCTCATCCCCTCGTCCCATTAGAAAACCACAAAACTAAAACATACACAGATGCCAATACCATGATTTTCCCAACTAAAAAAATAAGGATTGAGTTTAGGAAGCTTGGAGCCCTCTCATTGTATGCGTCCCTCCCGTGCCAGTTCAAGTGCAACAGGGTCCACGGAACCCAGATCACGCCTGCGGTCTGTGCTGACCAGCAGGGAGAAGAAAGGACCGCAGCGCGTGCAAGGTGACGCCTATGAGGACAGTGGCCGGCTTGCTCCCGTCAGCGTCACAGTGCTGATGACGGACATGGACGAGCTGGCTCCGGCTTGCTCCCACACAGGGATCGCAGCCAGTTTACTCAAAGACTTGGTGCCGTTGGTAGGGGGCGAACGGGCAGGGGGGGGGGGGGGGGGGGGGGGGGCTCCATTTTCTCCAACAGGCTGTCAGAACTGCAGACCACAACCAGTTCTGTGCCAAGTCACCAGAACCCCAGGGCCTGGAGGCCCCACACAGGAATCACCGAAGGTGACCAAGGTCCAGAGGGTGTTGAGGAAGAACGGTCAGCAGAAGAGGGCCGGGAAGAGGTTTGACTGCCTGCCAGTACTGAGGAGTTGGCAGAAAGACACGAAACTGAAAGAGAAGTTCCAGAACACAGGGACGGCCACCATCTTTTTCCAGGATCAGAAATACGGATGTGAGTGAGGCTCACGTTCGGGACCTACTTGTCCAAGGCAAATCTGGAAACTAGAAATGGAAGCATTCAGCAAACACTTGAAGCTCCTCTATTTAAGGGAATGCACTGATGCGTTCAGGGTCTCTAATCCACAAATCCAAACTGCAGAAAGCTCTGGAAACCGCAAGTCCTTAACTGACAGCAAGACACGTCCCAGCGAGAAAACAGTGTTATTATTTATACGTTCAAGAGTCTCTTCGTGTTGCGCTACAGAAATTGTATCACGTTTGATAACGGGTTCGCCTGGAGCCTGCTACATAATGTCCAGTCTATGTGCACATCCCTGTTTTAAAGTCCAAAACATTCCAAAGTCTAAAATGCACCTGGGTCTGGGCTCCAGGCGAGGGAGGATGGGTCTCCATGATATCTAGGGGGTGAGAATTGCACAAATCCACTAATGCATCAGGAGGCCATGAAAGTTGGTGGTAAGGGAGTATGTGACCACTATTTCCCTCCTAATCCCAACAAGCACCCAGACATAAACACGACCTGAGGAATCCCCTTAAAACATCCCGGAAGCACTCATGAGGGGCTAAGATCAGGGGGCCCGCCCACCTTTAGGGCTCACACACAGCCGCGTGATGCATGACGTTTTCCGCAAGAAAGGAACTGCCACTTACCCCGGGGGAGGAGCTGTGAGGTAATCTGGGGTACGCTGGTGTTGAGGTGCCTATTCCTACCCTGGGGAGAGGTCCTCCTGGAGCATTAGGGAAGCATCTTTCAACCATCGGCTAAAATTTTAATAAAAGCTACAGTGAGATCATTGTGTAGTTGGAAGAGGCTTTATGTTGAGTTAGTGAAACCAATTATTTATTATCCTTGATGGTGTTGTTTTTTTTTTTTAGTTTTCTTAGTTTTTTTTAATGTTTATTTATTATTTTTTAGGTTTTTTAATGTTTATTTATTATTGAGAGACTGAGAGAGAGCACGAGCAGGGGAAAGGCAGACAGAATCTGAAGGAGGCTCCAGGCACAGAGCCCGACTTGGGGCTCGAACTCACAAACCACTAGATCACGCCCCAGCCGAAGTCGGACGCTCAACCGACTGAGCCACCCAGGCGCCCCAGATGAAGACATTTTCTATAAAAGTGTCTTCTATATAATTTAGAAGATATTTTCTGGAAGTTTCTATCTCAATGTAAATTCCTAACCGGGAATTCTCCAGGTGGATTTTAATCCCCAATGCAAGGTGGGAGGGCGCAAAGCAGAAGGAAGAAGGAAAAAGCCTTAGTCTACTCGGTCCCGCCCTGGCCTGGGGGGGGAGGGGGGTGGCCTCACCGGGAGTCCAGGCACCGGCATCAGGGAGCTGGAAGGTGAGGCCCTCTGAGGAATGGCCCCCACACCGCGGGGTAAGAACCCTGAGACCCAACAGAGATCAGCCACCCACGCACAAAGCTGGCGCGAGCAGAGGTACCGCCCCCCCCCCCCCCCCGGCAGGGTCGAGCGTGGACGCGCGCACGGTGGGCGACCCAGACGCCCCCGCAGGGCCTCTGCCAAGGGACCGAGCGGCACCCGCGATCTGGACAGGCAGGCTCAGGGCTCGCTGACCTGACCTGGGGCGAGCCCCTTACCCTTTGGAACCTCCAGCTCTGGCTGGTGTCGCGGGGACTAGCCCGGGCCGGCACGGACCCGCACGGCCGAGGCTGCGGGACCGCGGGAACCCCTCAGCGTCTTCCAGGACTCGCGGTGTGGCCGGAACAACCAGCCCCGGGAGAGCGCTGCCCTGCGCCCCAAGCCTGCACCTCCGCCTCTCGGGCCGCCGCCACTGACCCCGGCCCTTCCCCCGCTTCCCAAGCCTCTGCCCCGCATCCCCCGCCCCTCAGGTCCCCCCACCGACCACGCCTGTTCCCCGCCCCTTCCGCGCCCTGGGCCCGCATCCCACGCCTCTCGGCCACCCCCAGCGACCCCGCCCCTTCCCCGCCCCGTCCGCGCCCACATCCGCACCCCTACCCCCCTCCGTCCGCCCCCTCACGACCCCGCCCCTTTCACGTCCCGGGCCCGCACCTCCGCCCCTCGGGCCGCCCCCACCGACCCCGCCCCTTTCGCGCCCCGGGCCCTCATCCCCAGTCCCCGCCGCCCCTCCGGCCACCCCCACCCAGCACCCACCGACCCCGCCCCTCTCGCGCCCCGGGCCCGCATCCCCCCGCCCCTCGGCCACCCCCAGCGACCCCGCCCCGTCCGCGCCCACACCCGCACCCCTACGCCCTCCGTCCGCCCCTTTCACGTCCCGGGCCCGCACCCCCGCCCCTCGGGCCGCCCCCACCAACCCTGCCCCTTCCCCGCCCTTTTCGCGCCCCGGGCCCGCATTTCCCCCCCCCCCCCCCCCCCCCCCCCCCCCCCCCCCCCCCCC